>NW_028292581.1:11014785-11271129 GCF_029948245.1 Actinia tenebrosa | reverse complement strand
ATTTAAATGATTTAAAGAATGTAATGTGAATATTCTTATAAAAAGAGAATAAGGGATTTTATGTTACTTCGAGATTGGAGGGCGTGGTCGCCCAAATTCTTCCGAGCCAGGAGGACTCGTGTTAGACGTCTTCGAAGTTGCACCCTTATCCCCTCCAACTATCCATGTTATTATAAGGGTATTTAAAGCTCAGCTACAAAGAATGAAAGGAGTCGAAACAGACGAGAGGAATTGAACCGGGATTGAACCGTGGACCGCCAGCTCAAACTGCGCACTCACCAACCTGAGCTACGCCCTGCTCTTGCAAACATGCAACCTACACAATGATAAGGAATTATATGCTGCTCTCATTGGTATTTCAACAGGTCCCAGCGCTATACGGCATTGATACAAGAAGATTAACAAGATAGTGAGAGAAAAGGTCAGTAATAGAAAGCAAGATATTTGATCGCCGCATATGAGTGGGATACTACGATACCGAAGGCAAATTCGTAGTCGCTACTGTAATCGTACCGTATCTTATCGTATCCCTAACTACATATTGTGATTGGATGAATTAGAGCCGTTTTCGCATGACTGTGAAAAGCTCAGTGCCGTATCGTGCCGTGCCGTGCAGTGACCGTGATGGTTCTAGAATTCTAATCTGCTGAATTTTTCTCGCACAATGTGTTTGGTCTGACAGTGGCCGTGACCTTTGCGTGTCCGTGTCGCGCAGTGTTTATGCCGTGTTCCGAGTATTTGATTGGATACAGAGTAATGTGATTGGTCTGGCGTATCGCTTGCTGTGTCACGACCGTGTTCGTGCTGTGAACTTTTCACTGTCATACGAAAATGCTCTGCTGGAAGACAATGGGAGGTATTTCATTGTCATGCCGCAGCGTGTACGTGCTGTAGGTCAGTACCGTTGTTTCCACTCTTACCAAAACCGCTCTGCGCATGTCGTACCGTGTACGGCTGTAGGTCAGTACCGTATGTTTCCTACTCTTACTACTCTCCCAGTAGACCGAGGTAGTTGTGATTTTTTAATCGCCTTCGTAGCGTCTGTTATGTTATCCGCAAGTACATTTCAATCGACACGTGATGCCAATGTAAGTTGTACCACGTGGACAAGTTTTTTACACTACGTAATCAAAATTCAGTCAAGTTTTAATCACGTGGTGTAAAAACTTGTCTCGTGTTACAACATTGGCATCACGCTGGGGGATTTTGAAATTTACTTGCGGATATCATAAAAGACGCTACGAGGCGATTAAAAAATCACAAACTACCTCGGTCTACTGGGAAAGAGTAGTACCAACTAAACCGCCTCTGCGGCATGTCGTAGCGTGTACGTGCTGTAAGCCAAGTACCGTTGTTTTCCACTCTTAACGAAAACCGCTCTTACGGCATGTTGTACCGTGTACGTGCTGTAAGTCAATACTTAGATCTTCTTAACCGAGCGAGGGTCGTACGGCGATAATCTGACCGAGGTCGGAATGTACAGACCGAGGTCAAGATTATCCCGTACAGACCGACCAGGCTCGGTTGATAAGAGTTTTATTATATGACCACTTTTCATTGAAAGGAGACAAAATGTTTTCGCCCGTAAGATTAATATGCGACGGACCGGTTAATACCGGAGGAATCTTGACCATCAGTCCGCGATGCGATCTATCCAATCAGATTGCTAGATTGCTAGTGTCCAGGCTCTAAGATTCACGGTCATATGATAATACCGCCCTATACTATCGTACGCATGCGCTCATATATCAAAACCTCTCTACGGCACCATGTAAATAACCCAGGCCCATAGGCTGGTTTTTGAGGCGCGTTGGATGCAAAATCCAAAAAAATTTTGGTTTCCCACTAACAGAATCTGAGTTTTTAATGATCCTTTTTGAGTCATCTTAGTCGAGTATATCCTGCTTCTTGTTTTAACACAGGGAACCCATTTGGCGAAATTGAGTTTGAGGACCAGCCTGTTGAATTTACAGATCCTAACAAAAGAAATTTGATGGCTGAAGTATCAACAAAGGTATGAAGGGAGAGGGGAGGGGAGGGTTTTGGTTGAAACCACTAAAATGTATGATACTAACTGTGTAACTGGGCTAACGCCTTTCCAGAAGTGGGAATTTTAAAGATTTTCCGGAGGCATTGTTACGAACCCAAAAATTGAAGTCACAACTATTAGAGTTAAGCCAAAACTATGTATCTTAAAGTGTATATGACACGAAAACATTCCATCATTTAAAATGTATAGTTTGTTAGTAATAATAAATATATCGTAACAAAATTTGTTTCAAAAGCTTATTTTCTTGAGATATTTGCGAAAGTTAATCCCAATTTGTGACGTCATTTTGTTGACACGTACTCTCGATTCAGTAGTAATGTACTAAATATAAATTGTAATTCATATAAATTAACAACAAAAGACATATTTTAGTCAGCTTCATTTGATAGCTTACGTAGTACTCTTCCAATGTTGGGAAATTGAAAAGTGTACTACTTGACATTAAGATTCTATATTTCAAACATATTTCGTGTATTTGCCAACTAAATCTGGAGACTTGTAAACAAAATGACGTCACAACTCGTGCTAAAATTTTTTGAATTTCTAGAGAAATACGTTTTTGGAACAAATTTAACCGTGATCTTCTTATTAATGCCAATAAACAAACATTCTTAACATTAAAATTTTTTCGTGTCATATACACTTTAACTATATCTAATCTTAATAATGCCTTATAATCTTTATCTATATCTTTTACTTATTCAGTATTAACGTAACTTTTGTAGAATACCGTGGGAAATTCCCACGGGTTTATAATATATAAAGGGTAGATCTGAACATGTAAAGTAGATGAAGTAGATGAAAGCTGATGAGTAATAAAAACAGTTCACCCGGTACCTCTCTCTTGGGAGAATACCGTGTACCGCCGAACTACACGCCTACAGACCTCCCTCCCTCCCTCCCTTCCGATCTAGAAAAAGTATATCTACTCTTGTTCTCAAATATCTCTAAAACGGATGTAAGCAAGGGCGGTTCCAGGGGGAAAAGAGGGGCTGAAGCCCCCTTCCCCTTAACTCAATTAGCCCCCCTCCCCTAAACTCAATTAGCCCCCCCCCCCTAAAATTTTGGCTGGATCCGCCCTTGGTAAGTGTACTTGCGTCTGTTTGCATGTATGTTAAACAACAGTATTTGTGAATTGAAATATAGTCACTGCGAACACCCACTATCGAGCATTTCAACAGGTCCCTTTTTGGACCACTTTTATGACCTTACCCTATACGAAGTATTATAACAGATCCTTGGTCGTTATGTTATTGTTTGATTTATTATACTGTTTGTTGTTCAACAGGAAGTCTTGGTGTATGGAAAAGGAAATCCTCACAAAGTCGTGGTAGTTGACTGTGGAATCAAACAGAATATCATAAGAAATCTAGTGACGGTAATGATTGATTGAACTTTTTAGAGGTGCCGGCGAGGGACTCTGCTTGATTGACTTATGACTAGGGAACAAAAAGGAGTAACCACTAGTCATTCTTATTCACTTGTTGTATTCAACACACCAACACAGTCCCAACCAGTAACCACTAGTCATTCTTATTCACTTGTTGTATTCAACGCACCAACACATCCCCGACTAGTAACCACTAGTCATTCTTATACACTTGTTGTATTCAACACACTAACACAGTCCCAACTAGTAACCACTAGTCATTCCTATTCACTTGTTGTATTCAACACACCAACACAGTCCCGACTAGTAACCACTAGCCATTCTTATTCACTTATTGTATTCAACACGCCAACGCTGTCCCAACTAGTAACCACTAGTCATCAGTATTATGACTATAGTGTGTTCATCTACATACAGATTTGTTATTCTTTTTCCTCATTTAATCCGTCATCATCCTGATTTTCTTGCATTTCTTTTCTCTGATGCTGAAAAAATATATGCAATGTAACTGAAAGGAAAAAAACTGACTTCCTTTTTGAACTGGGAAAACATTTATTCGAAATGAAGTTAAAGGGTCGATTGGCCTTAACCGGATTTTGTTTTTCATAAAATAACTGTTATAAATCTCGCATTCTGATTGCACACAGCACGCACGCGCCCTTTGCATTTTATAAAAGAAATAAGAAACTTGCTTGCTGTGCTGTGGGCAGTTATAAAGCACTTGGGGATTGGCACAACACTCGAGAGGTGTCGAGAAGCCCTCCTCTACACGTCGTGCTTCTCCTAACACTTCTCTCGTGTTCTATCAACCCCCGCGTGCTTTATAACTGTACACAGCACGTGCGCGTTTTCTATTTCTTCCTTTTCGGGATGCGCAGTGCTTACCAAAACTGTGATGAAAGGGTGCCCACAGCTTTTGATGGGCGGGGATTCAATAGATCTTTTTTAACTTGGCTCTTTTCCCATTTTAGAATAAGATTCTTTCTTTGATGGGTATACATATGCATGTCAATAATAGTTCTCATATGCAACCGTTAAACAATTAAATGATACTCTTGGGTTGACACATGCCGGGCAAAGGGACAAAGATCCATTAACGTACATTACTGAGCGTTTAATTTTTGGTTTATCGTCCCGTTAATGATTTTTCTTTTTTTCCCGCAAACCAGAAACAATTTTTTCTAAAAAAATTGCATGTTTTTTTACTGACTGGATTAATATTATCGTACTCCCATCCAGCGAGGTGCAGAGGTTCATCTTGTACCATGGAATTACGACTACAGCCAGTTGGAATACGATGGATTGTTTGTGTCTAACGGCCCTGGTGATCCCGCACTAGCCACGGATGCTATCAACAGCTTAAAAAAGGCATTTATCTATTGTAATGATTTTGATTTGTTATTTATATAGCCCCCTTTTCTACGTACATATTCATGAGGTGGTTAGTATGAAGTGTAGGCACTGAGGGTGGTAACTGCTAGGGTTTCTTTACGTCCTCAGTGGTTCTTTTACGTCCTTTATAAAGTGTGGAGAGATGGGACCGCCATTTAAAGTGGTCATCCAAGCCACTTGAAAGTCTAACCATTTGTAGATGTAATTACGAAGGCAGCACTTTCTCCTCAGTTATTTTAAGACCCTGAGTGTTGATCCGTCTGGTCAAGGCTTGAACCCACGACCTCCCGTACAACATTCCGATGCTCAACCAACTGAGCCAACTGGGTGGCAGCTTAGGTTACATTTAGCTCACACAGCAGATAGTTATTTTAAGACCCTGAGTGCTGGTCCGTCTGGCCAAGGCTTGAACCCACGACCTCCCGCACAACATTCCGATGCTCAACCAACTGAGCCAATTGGGTGGCAGCTTAGGTTACAATTTAGCTCACACAGCAGATAGTTTATGAGTTGAAGGTCATAAAATACAAAAACTAGCAAGTAACTCTAACAGAGCCAATGGTCTTATATTCATATAGGTATTAGACAATGATCGTCCAGAGCCAATATTTGGTATTTGTATGGGAAATCAGTTGGTAGGACTGGCTGCAGGAGCTTCAACATTCAGGTTATCACTAGGACACAGGTCAGTACTTATTATTGGTAAAATGGAAGAGACTCAGGCTGCCGGACGAATTTGTAACTGGTCAAAAATTTGACCTGTACATACCGTTTACACTTAACCGTCTCTTTAAATGTAAAAAAGATACGTTCCGTTTACACTCAACCGGTTCCAAATTTGCACGGCTAGATAGGCTTACGAATTATTTTTCGGATAGCTGAGTCCTGTGTGAATAGAACCCCTAAACGTACAACTTGGTGACCAGTTAAAAATTCGTCCAGTACCGTGTAAACTCAGCCTTATAGGGTGTAGCTATAGCCTGTGTAGAGGCTCTCTGTTTTATTTTGCGAGGAGTTGGGATTGGGGAATAGGAGGGGAGGGGAGGGGAAATGCATCGGAGACATTATCTGTAAGATGGGCGAGTAGACGAATTATAGGTGGACATACGACGATGACATAATATTGTGTTGGTTAATTATCATCTACATTGCCAACCAGAAATCTATTGGACAATCAGCAAAACAAAGTGACAAAACCTATCGTTAAAAACAATCGTTATTATTGTATATCACGCACGGAATCATACAATTTGACGACCAAGAGTAGGTTTTTGGTGAACGTCGTTCAAAGTGTTAACAAGACTGTCAGAAAACAAAAAGGTTTTGAGAGCGCATGGAATGTCATGGAAACGCGCGCTAAACACCAATCCAGCATTCATTGTTCTTCCTCCCAGGGTCCCTAGTTACGTCGGACAAGCTGAAATATGTTTTTGAGTACAGCATGAAACAAACACCGATTGCTGAAAATTGTTAATGTCTGTGTTAGAATCAATGTATTCTAAGGTACATTAAGAAAAAAATCGATAAGCACTAATAAATTTTATGAATTCGAGTTTGTTGGCCGGACATTCTGTATTCCATTGGAAAAACTACCCATTGTTTGAGAATCGCCGGAATTGGTCTATTGAGAAAGACCGTAAACTGCTATGTGCTACATTAACATCACAAGGCAATTTTTTATAAACATTTTGTCGATCTATAGCGATTCTAACTAATTTTTGTTGTTTGACGTTTTGTTGTTAGAGGTCACAACCAGCCAGTTATCAATAATCTTAATGGCGAAGCCTTCATCACATCACAGAACCACGGCTATGCTGTAGATGATACGACTCTTCCATCTGATTGGAAGACTTTGTTTTATAATCCCAACGATCTGAGCAATGAGGTACGTCATACATATTTTTAGATGTTTGTGGTACTTTCTTACTTTGATTCCATAGATCTCCATCATATGCGGGTACAATTGTTTGTTGGCAACAAAATCGCGAAAATGTGGCTCGTAATACTACTGACCGTATTATTACTCCGCGCGCATAAAATTTGCCTCATTGCAAAGAGTAGAGAGTTTGTACTTCGCGCAACAATGCAAATTATCCGAAGTATCTCTTCAACTTGCAACGCAACGATATTTTGTGCTACAAGTTGCGCAATTTTGTTGCTGCTCGTATTACCGCAGCTTTAAAAAGTTTTTCCTGCGTCTTTTGGTTTTCGATCATTTTCGCGAAAATCCAGTTCTAATTTCTAACTCTATCTGTCGTTAAGAATGTTTTACCCATGAGCCTCGGACTTGAGAGAACTAATCCCCGCATGATCGATTAACAAAAAACTAAGCACGATATTCCACGCAGCAGAGGAATGTGCAATATTTTTCTTTCCCTTTTTTCTTTTATTTGTCAGGGAATCGTACACAGGAAAAAACCTATCTTTACAGCACAGTTTCACCCAGAACATTGTGGAGGACCAACAGATACTGAGGTATCGGGGTTGATAGAACATAGCTATAGTCTTGAATCAAATGCAGAAACAAATAAAAGAAAGCGAAAGATATGGATTGAAAATAAATGGATAGATGGTGCGCTGGACAAAAGGAAAAATGGAGGGAGAAAAGATCAAGGGGGACTTGAAAGAAGGGTGGGTGGACGGACGGACGGATGGAAACAAGTTACTCATCCAATCCCTATCTGATATTTATTTCCTCGTAGTATTTATTCGATGCCTTCATGAAAATGGTCAAGGATGAAAAATCTTCCATTGAGGTGTTACATCGACCTGTTCATGTCCTTGAAAAAAAGAAGGTATTGCATTTCACTCATATCCTTTAGTATGATACGATAATGAAAACACGTAAGAACACAGGTCTAAAGCAGATTCATGGTTTCCATCCTTGTGAAACTTAAGAGTTTTATCAATATGTTTATCGCTTAGTATGTTTTTGACTTACACTCACTCATTTGTCATTTAGATGTCTTCTTCGGAATAAAAGAGGGTTTAATTGGTGAAAATAAAAAATATCAAGATATTTCCATGTCATTTTGGGGCAACGAGGACATGAGTCTATTAACGGAATGTCATGGAAACGCCTTGATTGACTTCCACCAAAACCTCACTTTATCTTGACGACGGACAATTCCGCGCGTGTTGATGAGAACCAGTGTAATTCTAGCATTCGTTCAGGCTACTAACTTTTTTTGGTCATTTTTCTTTTCAGTTTTCCAAGGTTCTTGTGCTCGGCTCTGGTGGTCTGTCGATTGGTCAGGCAGGAGAGTTTGATTATTCAGGTTCACAAGCTGTCAAAGCTTTGAAGGTGATTTAAGGAACCACAGGGTCGGATCTAGTGAAGGAGTGCAGGGAGAGCACACCCCTCCCCCCAGATAAGCTGATATCTACTTCATTATCGGGGTTTGCGTTTGTAAGCAAAGGGGGCACCCCCTCCTAAAAAAGTCCTTGATGGTGCCCCCACCCCTAGACATAATCCTCCATCCGCCCTTGAGCCCTTTTCCTGAACCACAAGCCAGTTGTTTACCTTGTCGCTTCTAATCGTCCACACAGAAAACTGCCTTCCCCTCCTTAGAGTAGCAGATCACGGCCTTAAAATTTAACACGATACCAAGGCTCTTCAGAATAAGATGTTCACAATTGCATTAAACCTCAAAAGGATCAGGAAATATATCGCTGTAGATTCCGTTATAACGTTTTTGAGCAGAGATTTGACTAGCATTTCTACTAGAATCTTATTATCATTGCCCAAAGGAACTTTGTATATGGTACATTAATTTGTCCTACATAAATGTATTTGGTGATCCTGCACGGGCTTGTAACAAATAGGAAGTAGCATAGACTAAAACATCGCAATCAAGTCTGAATTTTAAGAGCAATTGTCTGTAAGCGTCGGCTGGGCCATGAAGGATAGAAAAATCGAAAATTTTCAAAACTCATTCGAAGAATACCCTCAAAGCCCTTATCACAAAAATATAACTTTTAGTTTCATCCGATCTTTTTTTGGCGAGTTATCGAGCATTTTATGATTTGACGTTCATCGACCGATTTTAACGGCTCGAGAAGGCCGATTTTAAACAGCTCTATACGACAACTAAACAAATACGAAACTTAGTCAGTGCTTGTTTTCTCAATAAAGAATTATGTCTTCGAAGTATTCCAGTCGCTTTATCAAGTATTTCGAAAACTGGAATTTTTTCGGGTTTTTTTTACTTACCCCTCTTTCGACCAACTTTGCCGTAGTCAAAAATTCACATAATTCAAACCCCAAAAAACCCAATTGGTACATGGACTAGCCGGTTGGTTTTATACTCGACAGATAGACTGATATTTCGGCTACAAATTTGTGAAATAAAATTCTTGGGCACTTGAAATCGGAATTTTTAAGAGCGTCGAACGTTTACCCTACTTTCGTAAATATCGTGACCCTTTAACCTTATACATTAACAACATGAAGTCAACAACTTGTCTTTCAAAAATTGCGAACTTAAAAATTTACCGAACAATTTATTGCTTGTAATAAAAAACTAATACAATAGATCATATCTCAAAGTTTTGAAGGGTTTTCGAAGCCAAAAAATTCTGTTATTTTTTTAGGCCAATTCAAACACGATGACATGAACTTCAATCCGGTAAATAAACAAGCATAACAGAAAATAAACTAGCAAAAGCTTTTTACCAAGTTAAAAATGGCCTAAAAGGAGTTGTTAATCAGAAGTCAATAACTAAATCCAGCTAGAAATACCAGATCGCATCAGCGGCTGAAGAATAAGGATTACATCGAATTAATATGAGCAATCTCTGTCTCACTTCTCGAGCTCTATTGTCGGGAAGTCGGACGATCGCAGACGTCGATTACTTTATAATTAATGTCAAAGTGATTCCGACCAAGGGTAAAAGGTTTTTTTTGTAAAAAGAAAAACCAATAAGTTCAAGAATAATGTATAAATTAATGACTGGATATTTGAAAACTACAAATAGCCGAGAGTATTGGAAAGTTCGGGTAAAGTTTAAACTCATTTTGAAACAAAAAACTCGCAAGATATCAGCTTAACTGGTTCGGACGGGGCGGCACAACGCAACCGCCTGTCATTCATAACCACAAAAGTTCTCCAATGAGGGTTCATTGCATTTGGTTGTTTTATTGAACTTTGGGGGCTGCGCAACCCCCACCCCCACTCCACACACACAATTCCCATTTTGTTCTTGTCTTCTGTCCTTACTTATTTTCCGAAGATGCTCAGATAAAAATTGTATAAGGGAGATAGTACGTCGTTCAAGTGCCGAAAGGAATGTGCTGAATGCAAGAACTGACTGGAAGAACAATTTTGACCATCAAGAGAGACCATCGCATTTTTCTCATTTAGGGGCCGTTGCATCTCGGTAGACTCGGCACCTCTAGATCCGTCCCTGGCATGCACAAGACTCTACCAGTTCCTTGATCAGATTGATATAAGGCGCTTTACGACGAACTTGGATATGGTCGACCGCAAGATCAAAATGCCCACAGACAGAACGCAACACTGAGACACCTAGGTGTGTAAGCTTTTTCGTTGAATATAAAGAGCAAATATTCAAGGTGTCGTAGACGATCGGGTGGTTTAGCTGGACTTCTTGCAGGATATGTTCACGTGTTTTGTGATAACTGTCTTCATCTTCTGCTGCTAACTCATCATCATCGTCATCAGCTTGATCTGGTGTATCCATTCCGCCTTGGCGCGCTTTTTTCGACATTCTTGAAAAATATGATTTAATCTGCTGAGCAGTTAGGAACTCATCAATGTTGAAAAGGCGCTTGCCTTCGGAATCCCGAGTAAAGCGCATATCTTTTGCTACTGCTGCAGGATCGGCCTTGTTTCCTGTTTCCTCGCCGATTTTAAACTTGTCATCTAAATAACGTGTTTGTTTTTCATTGAAACGGTTGGCCTTTTTTGAGGTCTTCAGGGCCCAACCAAGTGCTAGCACAGCTCCACCCTCGCTTTCTTTTTGTAATACTGTGGGGTTGATATTGAGGTTTGCACTGGTGCCTTCGATAAGTTTTGACGTATACAGGACTTTAGCCTTGTCCATCAGTGTTTCCCTTTCAGGAGCTAGATGGCATTTTCCATAGCTCATATGTTTTTCAAGACCAAAATAGCGCTGATATTCGCTGGTACAGCCTGCGTTGGGACATGTGAAGAGATTATTTCCATGATCTTCAGGCTCAGAATCTTGGGAGTTCACAGTCTGGGAAGGCTTTTCTGCTTTTTTCTTTGTACTAATATCAACAAAATCTCCTGGTGAAAACTTCTCGGTAAACTGGCAATCATTTAGCTTCAAGGCTAAAACAAAGCAAATATGTTTAATTGTAATGATGAACGAATATATGAGAAGATATTTCATTGTTTATGGTTTTGACATTTCGGCCATCAAGCTATGGCCATGCATCATCAGAATTCGACTGATCGTAATATTGCAGCAACAACTTACTACTTTGATCAATCATAGATATCACGGTTATTACATTACCTTCACAAAACTTTTTACTTGAAATCTGCTTCCCTATTCCGATATCGTATGCTCTCCATGCCGTTATACCCTTCTTTGTATATTCGAAATTGTTCAAGAAACTCACTCCATCCCATTTGGGTCCAACGCCGTCAATATCCGGTGGAACTTTCGCGTCGATAACCGCTACCCTGACACCACGTATGCCGCCATTAGAAAGGATGGCCTCTCGGAACTCTTCTGGCGTGTTAACATCATGACCCTCATTCATGTATCTTCGAACGTGTGCTTTAATTACTGCCGCCTTCCTATCACACGCTCCTTTACCGCCTTGCGGGTCACTAAAATCAACTCTTGCAACACCTATTCCTGTATGAGCTTTCATTTGTTGGCAGCTGGACAGCATGAGGGAGCTGTGATAACATGCACCATTGTCTTGGCGCAAAAAGACTTTGGATAATTCAGGATGCTCAGTTTTCAATGTTCTTAGAGTATGATCAAGCATGCGCACAACAGAAACACTGTCTTGGGAGCAGCTTTTGGCGATGTGGATGAATGCTTGTTGTTTTATAATCCCTCCTACTTTGGTGACAACTACGCTAATATGCCACGAGATTCCTCGTTTTCCATACCAATCTGCCTGGGTTTCCCTGTATCGTTGAGGAAGAAATTTCATCGCCCAGTCTTGAGTTAAAAAGATAGAGTTTTCATCAAGGCTCGTGTCTAGGATAAAAGTACGACTCATATCTTGCCTGATACTTCTGAGCTGATGGCATTTCCAGGCCTGGATGGCTTGCGTAGCTTGACCATACAGATACATCAAATCATCACGCTCATCATTTGACAACTCAATTTCCTTCAAGACTTTCTTTGTTTCTTCTAGGGCACTTTGTATTGCTTCGCACTGCTGACAGAATTCATCATGGACATGTGAGCAAGTCGACTCTAAATTGTTATTCTTACTGTCAACTAGGGCGTATACCATGCAGTGATCGGCGACTCGGGAGTCCTTTGAAATGTGAACCTAAAAGAAGACATTAAATTCATTAAACATCATTTTTACAATCAAGAACATAAAAAGGACTAGCCACATCATTGATATCATACAAATCAGGGGCGGATCCAGGAATTTGTTCAGGGAGGGGTGCTGCGCACAAAGTTAACCCAGGGAGTGGTGCACCCCTTAAAATCAAAGGGGAAAAACATTATTTTGTATTGGTTATCTTCGAAGTATAGGGGCACAAAGTCGAACCAGGGAGGGGTGCGCACCCCCTGCACCCTTCCCCTGGATCCGCCACTGCAAATACAAACTGTTTGCATCTCATTAGATATTATATATTTTATATGGTTTATAACCAAACGACAGGATGCATTTTTCGCGTGCTGTCATTGGTTCAAAGCGCAACATTTACACAAGACGGAATCAGAAGGTATCCCAGAACGGGTTTATTTACAATTTTGTTTTATCAAAGGATTACCTTATAGTCCGTCTTCAGGTACTGTTTACCTTCTTTCAGATCCTTCTTTAACAACATCAGTTTTTTCCTATCAACACCACTCTTCGCCTCTACTCTGTCAAGCAAGCCATAGAGATCATCAAAGGCTTTAGCCCCTTCAGCTGAAAAATAATCAAGACCTTGCAATGACCTCCGGACTGTTGCACTGCAGCATGACAATATGCGTAGCATGGTAGATGATCCAAACGGTTTGAAATTCGACTCCTGACAATACTGTTGATATTGTTGTACGATTCTTTGAGGGATGATTGTACGAATGACATTTGGAGTCTCGAGGATCTCTCCGGACGAAAGGTGTAAGTATCTCTGTCCAAATGGAAGGTCTTGAATTACGTGTGAGCTGGTAATAAAGGATAGAAAATGATCGAGTTGATCCATGTTGACACGCATTCTTGGACTTTTGTCTAAAGGTAAGGGAACGCCCCGTCCATATTTTAGTCTATGCATTCTTGCTATTTTGAACCTGTACTCAGTGAGTCCTGGTATGTACTGTCGAAGTCCTTCTAGGGTCGTTAAATCCGCCATGATTGACAAGATTTGTCTCCTTGTATCACATGTGGAGGCGTTTCTGTATGTTTCAGCAAGGGCGTCTAGGTATTTGTTGTCATCACTCTCTATGTTGAGAAGTTGTTCAACAGCTCGAGACGCTTTGAGTGCGTCCCACAGCAAACCAGGTTCTCCAGGAGCAATGACATTGAGGACAGCCACAACTGCATCTTTTGTCTTGATGATGCGATCTTGTTTGGCTCTTGAAGTGATATTACCAAAATTATTTTTAGAAGGCCCAACTGATGGTAGATCGCAAGAAGACAGGAATTCATTTAGTTTCCTTCTTCGGACAGCAAGGGATGCTGTGTTCAAACAAGCATCACTTGATGTACTAGACGCTAGCGATTCATGACCGCTACCAGCAAAACTAGAGGAAGGGCTTGATGTAGGTTCGTCCAACAAATTCGCCAATGACATGTTCTTGAAGACTGCGCATAATTCTTTAAAATCATTTTCCTAGTTAAAAAGAAAAAATGACGTCATCTACAATGTAAGACAAATCTTATTGGAAATGCAGGTTATAATTATTGCACTATTCAGTTGAAACCCCCATTCCTGACATGTGAGGAATTCAACATTCAGCTAGTTTAAATTTCCAGCCCTATCCCAGATACAAGCGGGAAAAGAATTTTGTTTGACATTTTTAAAGTTGATGCTGTTAAAGTGGCAAAACTGTTGCAGTACGCTTTTAGTGTCCCTTGTCTCCGTGCATTCACGTTGTTAAATGCGAGTCAAGGCCCTGGTAACGCCGGGTTAATCCCCCGCCCTGTCCGGGGACCGGAGGTTTTAATCTATCGACCAGTGAATCAACGAAGTCTGTACCTCCTTGTTTTCCATTTCTGATATTTGATCACTTTGAGATTCTTCCTCCTGAAAGGTAGTGTCTTGTTCTTGACGCTCAGATTGTTCTTCCAGTTTCTTGCATTGGTACGACAACCTCATATCCTCAACCTTACGCAATCTTTCTCTACATCTTCGGCAAATTGCTAAGAACAGTGTGCAAGAAAATAATTAGATTTGTGTTTTTGTGTTTTTGTGTTTTTGTGTTTTTGTGTTTTTTTGTTTCTGTGTGTGAGTGTGTGGGGGGAGGGGAGTAGCATCAAAAACTGTGTACTATTTCTTGGTTTATCTTCGTCATCACGTACGTCCACAACTCAGATTGGGTGGGTGGGGGGGGGGGGGGGGTGGGAGATTGTTTACTCCACGTTTGTAGACCCACCAAAAATGTGTAATAAATAAAGACTTACGTGAGCCAACTGGTATCAGTATTTTTGTAAACTTGAAAAGGCGTTTGGATTGTTCCACGGTAATGCCTCGATCACCTTTTGGGGGTTGAGTTCCATGACCCGACCAGTCAATGGGACATGCGCAACTTTTCTTGTTACAGCGCCATCTTACACCAAATTGGTCACGATGCCTTGGACATACATTGTATCCAATAGAGAGTTCTTCCGTTTTGTCAAAAACACCTTGAGATCGATCAAATGCACGAAACATTAATTCTAGTAGGAAATATCTATGAGAAATCGCTTCTCATGCAAGCGCTCGATGTTTTGAGTTCTTACCTGCTCGAGCTAATAGAAGTTTTGATTCAGTGTCCAAAGCCGAATCTGACACGGCAAACAACTTCAGATGGTTCCTGATGTCTCTAGTACATTGGCTTACTATCACACATTCTGCATTGCCAGGATTAAAAGTACTCGAACCACAATCACCACCAACGAGTGTCGAATAGCTACAAGCTGCCATGTTTCTGGAGAGCGCTGGCCGGTCTGCACGATTATCACAAATGACAGGTTGCGTTGTGCCGTCCCGTCGGAACCAGTTTTAAAGCTGTCTTGCGAGTTTTTTGTTTCAAAATGAGTTTAAACTTTGCCCGAACTTTCCAATACTCTCGGCTATTTGTGGTTTTCAAATATCCAGTCATTAATTTATACATTATTCTTGAATTTATGGGTTTTTCTTTTTACAAAAAAAACCTTTTACCCTTGGTCGGAATCACTTTGACATTAATTAAAAAATTAAACGAGGCTTACCTGTAAGGTGAAGTTTGATTGGGATTCTACCTCCTCATTCTTGCATAGAGAGATCACGTGAGATAGCGCATGCGTAGTGAAGTTCATCCTTTAAAGCGGGCCCATGTTATCCCAAGAAATGGGTGGGTATACACCAGACAATGGGGTGGGCACGTGATCTCTCTATGCAAGAATGAGGAGGTAGAATCCCAATCAAACTTCACCTTACAGGTAAGCCTCGTTTAATTTTTTAATTCTACCTCCTCATTTGCATATTCGAGATCCCGTGAGACTTCAAAGCTACGTGGGCCCGTGTCAATGTACCCTTCAGTAGGGAAACACACAATAACCTCAAATGGAAACATTTTAATATGAAATTAATTGAACATTTTTGTCATCTTTATAAAGCACAGCTTAAAACTGAGCTTCCATAACAATTGTCTGGTTTAATGTCTTTCTTGTAAAAAATAGCAAATGTACATTGTGATGACCATCCTGCAGCTTCCATAATTGTTTCTAATGGCACTCCACTGCGATAAGCAGCCGAGGTTGATGCTGACCTGGTGCTATGTGGTAGGAATGTTTTAACATCTATGCCTGATTGTGCCATTACTGTTTTGACCCATCTAGAAATAGTGTTTCTGGTAACAGGCTGAAAAGGCTTGTTATAACTGAGAAAGAGCCTTGTGTTCTGTGGCCTTCGGATAGTTTCTGTTTTAGCTATGTAAGCTTTTAGGTAAGTCACTACACAAAGTCTCCTGTCTGCAGGGAAAGCAGGAAGCACCAGTATTGGTGGTTGCTTTCCAGGTTTGGATTGTTTTATAAGTCCATCTAGAAAAAACTTGTAGGAAGACTTCCCTTTTGAAACATGTTGAAGGTCCATCATGTGCACTGATTGGCATCTTTGACCAGTAACTAACATACATAACATAACTAGCTTGAGAGTGAGTAACTTTAAATCCAACTTTGAGGCAGGACTCCATGTTTTTAATAAATCTAGCACCTTGCAGACATCCCAAGTTGAGTGATATCTTGGACGAGGTGGTCTGGTCTGAAAAGTTCCTTTGACAAATCTCCTAATTAGAGGATGTTCTCCAACACTCGAAGTACTATCGGCAAGCTCAACAGTTGCCGACAATGCTGATTTGGCAGTGTTAATTGCTGAGTAACTGCTTCCAGAGTCATATAGGTGTGTTAAGAACTCAATTATATTAGCTACAGTTGGATAAATGGGATCTTGATTTCTTTCTGCTGTGTATCTCCTCCATTTATCCAAATAAACTCTGTACTGTTTTGTTGTTCCTGTTCGCCATGACGAGAGGATAATTTCACAAGCTCTTTCTGAAATGTTCTGTTGTTGGAGTCGTCCCCTGATAAAAGGCATGCCATCAGTTTCAATTTTGGCCACAATGGGTGAATCAGTTTTCTGTTGTGTGGTAATTGTAGCACAAATTTGTCTCTTGGAAGCAACACTGGTCGCTGGATTAACATGTGTAACATCTTTGGAAACCAGACTTGGGTCCGCCACAATGGTGCTATCAGCAAGGCTTGAGCTCGGTCTTCCTGGAGCTTTTGAAGAACTTTGGTCAACATGCTGAATGGTGGAAATAAATAAACATACTTATTTTTCCAACTTAAACAAAATGCATCTATTGCCATGGCTTCAGGATCAGCACGCCATGATACAAAAGGCTTGAATTGATAATTGTTTCGGGAGGCAAATAAGTCTATTTCTGGCCTCCCCCAGAGTTCTATTAGCTGTTTGAAAACAGTGGGATGAAGTTGCCATTCTGTTCTATCTGTAAATTTTCTGCTCAACCGATCAGCTATTTCATTTTGTATTCCGGGAATGTGTGTCGCACTGAGCCATATATTTTTTGAAATACACCACAACCAGATTTCACGAGCTACTTTGTTGCAAGCCAAAGAGTGAGTTCCACCCATATTATTAATAAATGTTACTGCTGTGACATTATCTAGTTGTAAATGTATGTGTACATTTTTCTCATTGCTACACAGAGACTGTAGTCCTAATTTAGCAGCTTCAAGTTCAAGACAATTTATATGTTTGGTTTGTTCATGTGCAAGCCATCTACCTCCTGCACAGTCCTTTCCTTGGCGGTGTGCACCCCACCCTTCCAGGGAGGCATCAGTGGTAAGGGTGAAGTCTGGGTTGTTGTGGGAAATTTTCTTAGTAAATTTGTAATGGTTTCCTAACCACCATTTAATGTCTTCTCTAGCTGAGTTAGAGAATTGTATTAAGGCCTCAAAATCACCTCTGCTATTTTTGAGTTCCTCAATTTTTTCAATTTCAAGTTGTTTGTAGAAAAGTGGTCCAAATTCCACTCCAACAGAACAAGAAACTAAAGTTCCAATAAGTTTAGCTGCTTCTCTTATTGTACATGTTTTATTATCCAAAATGGTTTTACCAAGGACTCTAATATTTTTAATTTTTTCCTGTGTGAGACTGACTGTCATGTCAATAGAGTTTAATATGAACCCCAAATGCTCTAAAATTTGGGTTGGTCGGGTTACCGATTTTTCCTCTGAGACCTGAAACCCCAGGTCTCTAAACAGATCATAAGTTTCATTTATATTATTCATGCACTGATCATATGACGTTCCCAATAAAAAACTATCGTCTAGGTAACCACTTGAGATATGTCCTCTGCTCCGCAAAGTGGAATACACTGGCTTCATGAGTTTTGTAAATATTCTCGGTGCAGAGCTAAGACCATTTGGTAGTGTGATATATTTGTATAATTGGTTTCCCACCTGAAATTTTAGGTATTTCTGGGATTTTTGGTGGATAGAAACTGAATAATAAGCATCAGTTAAGTCCAGAGATGCCATGAAACAATTCCGTTCCATTACATTTATACAGGACTGTATTGTGTCCATTTTAAAATGAACTGGTAAAATATTTTTATTCAGTTTTTTGAGATTTAATATCAATCTGAATTTTCCATTCTTTTTTGTTCGTAAAAACACTGGTGAAATAAACTCTTCTCTTTCGTGTTCGCATTTTTCTATGACTTGTTTGTCTAATAGCTCATCTACTAGTGTATGAAGAGCTTTCTCTTCAACTGATTGAAGTTTTGGTTGTCTCAAAGGAGTTGTTTGTACTGGTGGTGAAATGAAATCAACTTCGTACCCTGTTACAATATTTAGGATTGTTTTGTCAGAAGTTAGCTTTTTCCATTCATTTTCATGAAATTTAAGACGGCCAGCTGGCAAAACTTGGTTTTTGGTCAGTGTATTCTCACTTTGCAGAACAGATTTCTCTGTTTTAAATGCAATATGATCATTTTCCTCAAGGTTGCTTACCTTAACAAGAGGAATAGAGATATGTAAACTTGAATTCACTTGCGAGGCTGATACTGGGATTGGTTTTTCTGATTTCGGTACCCTGTGTATCCGCTTCTTTGCCTTCCAGTAGAGCCTCTGCCCCGGCTTAAAAAAGGAAACCTTCTCTGATCTGACCTCGCATATTGGCTGCCATTTGAGTTCTGTCTCTTGTAGTTATTGTGTTTCGAGGTAATTTTAGATGTGACCTTGCTGGCCTCCGTCAAATCCTTTACTGATTTGCCTAGCTCAGTTCCAAATAGCAGATCTTTAACAGGGTTTTGATCGCTACACAGCAAACGATATTCAGATTTCATATCTGATTTGAACAAAGCTCTTCTTCGCAAGTCAATTTCATGCGAAGCATCGCTTAACAGTGACAGACTGTCTGAAAGAGTCTGCATTGTGTTTGTTGTCATGTCCGCCATTTCGGCTGGAATGTTCTTATCTTTTTCAGCTTTCATAAAGTCACTTAGCACTTTAGCTACTGCCGTTATTCCTTTAAGAAGGGGTTTCTGTGCTTTTTGTAGCATAACATCCTCTGTTTTTACTTCCTTTCTCACACTATTGAAGATCTCAGGGTTTACTCGAACGACCTCTAGTCGCTGACAGTTTCCTGGCGTGGGTAATTTCTCCACCAGCTCTTCGCGCGAGTCTTTGCTGGCGCCTTTGCTTAGAAGTTCTGTCAATAATTCGGCCAAATCCGAGTCGAGATCTTCTCCATTGTGTAGTGGTTTATTTACCACTTTCGCCATGCCGGCGAGAACCACATTCAGTTCTTTCTTGGGTTTTTTCCCTGGGAGGTTCACCTTCCTCCTCCCCGCCATTGTTTTCGTTGGCGGGCGATTCACTGTCACTTTCTGACAACTCATCAACAGCCTGGTTATAATTATCGTAGGCTGTTTTTATCTCAGTAATTACTGGTGTAAGGCTAGCTAAAGATCCAGTAATGTTTGCTAGTTGTTGTTTGATGTCATCTACATCTTCGGCCAGCAAGGTATTTTCGGTTTGGTCTTTGCTTGATTTTGGCGCCAAACTTTTCGAGTGGCCATCTTCTGGCTGTTTGTCTTTGGGACTCGTGGGATTTTCTCCCGTCTTATGACTTTTTTCGAGCCCTTTTCCCTTTCGGGAAGTTTTTTCGACAGTATTCTTTCCCTTTCGGGATTCTTTCATGGTGGTTAAAACATGGTGGTTTCTGATCTTTTTGCAAGACTTTCGCCTTGACGCTTATTGGCCTCATGGCCTTGCTCCATTCTTCAGAAGTTCTTGCCAAAACACGAACTGAGAGTTCCCTCGGGACGATGGAAGTCGGTAGACACCTATTTCTCTAAGAAAATCGTGGTTATTCTTAAAATCTTTTCCGAAACAAAACGTGGACTTTTCTACACTGAACGCAAACGCAAGATGAACTTCACTACGCATGCGCTATCTCACGGGATCTCGAATATGCAAATGAGGAGGTAGAATTATAAAGTAATCGACGTCTGCGATCGTCCGACTTCCCGACAATAGAGCTCGAGAAGTGAGACAGAGATTGCTCATATTAATTCGATGTAATCCTTATTCTTCAGCCGCTGATGCGATCTGGTATTTCTAGCTGGATTTAGTTATTGACTTCTGATTAACAACTCCTTTTAGGCCATTTTTAACTTGGTAAAAAGCTTTTGCTAGTTTATTTTCTGTTATGCTTGTTTATTTACCGGATTGAAGTTCATGTCATCGTGTTTGAATTGGCCTAAAAAAATAACAGAATTTTTTGGCTTCGAAAACCCTTCAAAACTTTGAGATATGATCTATTGTATTAGTTTTTTATTACAAGCAATAAATTGTTCGGTAAATTTTTAAGTTCGCAATTTTTGAAAGACAAGTTGTTGATTTCATGTTGTTATGTATAAGGTTAAAGGGTCACGATATTTACGAAAGTAGGGTAAACGTTCGACGCTCTTAAAAATTCCGATTTCAAGTGCCCAAGAATTTTATTTCACAAATTTGTAGCCGAAATATCAGTCTATCTGTCGAGTATAAAACCAACCGGCTAGTCCATGTACCAATTGGGTTTTTTGGGGTTTGAATTATGTGAATTTTTGACTACGGCAAAGTTGGTCGAAAGAGGGGTAAGTAAAAAAAACCCGAAAAAATTCCAGTTTTCGAAATACTTGATAAAGCGACTGGAATACTTCGAAGACATAATTCTTTATTGAGAAAACAAGCATTGACTAAGTTTCGTATTTGTTTAGTTGTCGTATAGAGCTGTTTAAAATCGGCCTTCTCGAGCCGTTAAAATCGGTCGATGAACGTCAAATCATAAAATGCTCGATAACTCGCCAAAAAAAGATCGGATGAAACTAAAAGTTATATTTTTGTGATAAGGGCTTTGAGGGTATTCTTCGAATGAGTTTTGAAAATTTTCGATTTTTCTATCCTTCATGGCCCAGCCGACGCTTACAGACAATTGCTCTTAAGATAAAGAACCCTGCCTACTGCAATTTTTTAATTTTGTTCAATCTCAACTCAGTCAGTCCCCTTACTTCTCCTTCTCCCTTCCTCCCCCCCCCCCCCCCCCAGAAGCATAACCTGTGAATCATTCCTTCGCTCACAAAAACATTGGCTAATTCCTATACTGAAAAGCTACGTGTCTAGTCCTTAATTTGATCCAACGGTGAAGCCTATCTCTGTTTCCTCTCGATATAGTATACAAATATCCATGCTTATCACTGGAACTTGTCTTTGTCACAAATATTGACGGTCAATGGTCAGTCCTATCGCCACCATCAAATATGAAATTTGGTACTTTTGCTCAGTGTCATCCTTTTTGTAAACTTAGCTTGTGAGTACTGGATGATGAATTCATGAATGAATGTTGCATATTTGTTACAGGAAGAAAATATCGAAACAGTTCTTATTAACCCAAACATCGCGTCGGTGCAGACAAACGAAGTGGGAGAAAAACAGGTTAGTCAATGACTTGGTTCAGTCAGTCAGTCAGCAGTCTGTTTGTCGTGTTCAGCCTCGTTTATTTATTCAATCAATCTGTCTGTTCTTCTCAAAATCATTGAGACAGCCCAGTACTAGTCATACAGTCGGGCCACTCTTAGTCAGATAGTCAGTGGTACAGTCTGTCAGCCTATCTATACATGTCAGTCAGTCAGTTTGTGACACTCTAATCGGTATAGACCTTTACAGCTAGCTTCGTGTGCAAATTGCCCATTTCAGATCACATGACATTCCCTTGAGAATTGTTCTTTTATAACGAACATGTTAAGATATTTACACATGAAAGAATCAACTCCCAACAGTGGCATCACATGGTCTGTAACATGCATAACAAACAACGAAGCTAAAAAGGTCTATTGTGGTCGTCTAACTTTCGTATTTATGGTTTATTCAGCTAGTTTGTTTGTCTGTCCGTCTCTAAATCAGTGAGACAGCCCAGTCATACAGTCTGCCAGCCTTTCTGTCAAACAGTCAATTCGTGTCATTTTAACTTTCATCTTCACGGTTTATCCACAGGCAGACGTGGTGTATTTTGTGCCTGTCACCTCTGAATTCATAGAAGACGTCATCAAGCGAGAGAGACCTGATGGACTGTTGTTGTCAATGGGCGGACAAACTGCACTTAATTGTGGTATGTTTAAATTACTCCAACGCCCAATAGCAGCACAATAAGACTTTGGTCATGTGTTCGTTCCAAGCACTGGTCCTCAGTGTTTTTTGCGTGGGGGAGGGAGGGTTGGTGCATGATGATTGATGGTTCAATGAGAGGGGGGACAGCAGGTAAAGGTATAAAGGAAAAAGATAGACAAACGAAGAGTCGAAAATTAATGCAAGGGTGCAGGAGACAAGACATGTAAAGTTGATTGCGTATATTTTCTTCTTGTTTTGCACCTCTCCCTTTTCCCTCTCACTGCCCTCTCACACATACTAGTCTTCATTCTCATACGGTAAGTTAACGATGTGAGTACAAGCTTATTTGCACAAGAAAACTATTTATAAACATTCACTTGTAATGTTACCAGTGTTTTAGAATTCCGTAAACTTCTGAGAGGCTAAACCAAAGAAACTAAACTAAAGAAAGAGGCTATAAACCTGTAAACAATCAACAATTTTTCTAACAATCTTATTTATTTTTCAAAAAACATTGGTTTTTTTTTATTCATTAAACATTGTATTAATTCTTTAATTAGGTGTGGAGTTATTCGATAATGGAGTGTTAAAGAAGTATGGTGTTCAGGTAAGAACAAGGGGAGTAGTCACTTGAATAAGGTCAAACATCACACCACGTGGAACGATCACGGTACGGGATCAGTTGGTACGTGAAATTCAGTGAAGCAGTCGCAGCGCGCGAGAGATTACTGTTTATCCAATCAAAAAGCTGGGACGGGACACGACACAATACGAACATGTCGCTTTCACAGTTTTCGTATGACTGTGAAAAGTCCACGGCACGAACACGGTCGTGACACAGCAAGGGATACGCCAGACCAATCACATTGCACGAGAGTTTACTCTCCATCCAATCAAATACCCGGAGCACGGCATAAACACGGCGCGGACACGGTCAAGCCAAGATCACGACACTTTTAATTAGACCAATCATATTGAGCGTGAAAAAAATCAGCCAATTAAAATTCTAGAAAGTATCACGGTCACGGCACGTCACGCTTACGGCACTGAGCTTTTCACAGTCATACGAAAACTGCTCTAGGTTTGGACTGTTCGCAATAGACCATTTTCGAGTTCCAGTGCAAATTACCGCTGTGTTCCCTAAATACACACTCAAATATTTCAACGGTAAAGTAAAGAATGTATTTAGTCCGTCTTAATGATATAAACAACGACCCAAAATATTCTTCACATGATTTCTTGGTGCTAGGTTCTTGGGACGCCTGTTGAATCCATCAAAGCCACTGAAGACCGACAAATATTTGCTGACAGACTAAAAGAAATCAATGAAAAATTAGCTCCAAGTGTTGCTGTTTACAGTGTGAGTATTCAGTAATAACATTTGCCGATCATCATAAGTAACACGTGACTATAGTGTCGCAAGGAGACTCTAGTGAATAGAGAACACAAAATAGACCTCTTAGCTTGGACGTAATGTTTTCCCATTACAGGAGGGGGAGAGTGAGGGAGAGGCAAACCAGCAACGTTTTGGGAAACCACCTAC
Source organism: Actinia tenebrosa (assembly GCF_029948245.1). NCBI lineage: Eukaryota > Metazoa > Cnidaria > Anthozoa > Actiniaria > Actiniidae > Actinia > Actinia tenebrosa. The sequence goes on along the minus strand of NW_028292581.1, from coordinate 11,247,221 downwards.
TCGCTGAAGGAACTGCCGATTCAAAACGTAGCTTTCACATTCAAATTTAATACTTATTCTAGTTTAGGGTTTTGTACTCCAAAATTATTCTATATTCTAAGCTCTATGGTAAAGAAGGCAATATTAATCTAGGAACTACCCATGGTTTGAAATACTAACATTACGCGAGTCTGCTGCAAGAGTTGCTTGTTTTTACAGCATGGTAGTAAAGTTTTTATTGGTCAATATGTTGTTTTAATTTCATTTTAGGTGGAAGAGGCTTTGAAAGCAGCCATGACCATCTCTTACCCAGTCATGGTGAGATCAGCATACGCTCTTGGAGGACTGGGATCTGGAATCTGTAAGGATGAGGCAAAGCTAAAAGACGTAGCGAAAAGAGTAAGTATATATTTGGAATGGATGGGAATGAGATGGGAAATGGGTTTGAGTGGAATGAAATTTATTTGAATGAAAAACATAAGAACAAATGAATGGAGAGACGAAGGAACAAAAGACGAAAAAAATGAACGAACGAACGAACGAACGAACGAAAGAACGAACGAACGAACGAACGAACGAACGAACGAACGAACGAACGAACGAACGAATGAACGAACGAACCAATTGTTTTGCTTTCATTTCATTCACCAGTTAACCTATTTTGAATCAATGTTCTGATAGGCTTTTGCCATGTCAAATCAACTTCTGATCGAGAAATCATTACTGGGATGGAAAGAAGTGGAATACGAGGTGGTTAGAGATGCAGCCAATAATTGCCTGACTGTCTGTAACATGGAGAATCTCGACCCCTTGGGGGTACACACGGGGGATTCTGTGGTGGTAGCGCCAAGTCAGACACTATCAAACAAAGAGTACCACATGCTGAGAGAGACGTCTATTAATGTGAGTCGTGGGAAAGTAGTGATAACTACTGATCTATTGATTTTTTTCATATATGTTTGAGAAATCCTTTAGCCTCATACAAAGACGTAACGTCGTTACACAACGTTGGGCGAAGAAACGTGACGACCCTTAAAACGTCGTTTTATGAGGCTACAAGACTTCCAGTCTATAAAATCCTAGCCTCATACGAAGACGTAACGTCGTCATACAACGTTGAGGAGCAAAACGTGACGACACTAAAATGAACATATGCGTAGGGCGCTACAGGAATCCCAATCTATAGGATCATAACCTCATACGATGACGTGTCGTCACCCAATTTTTCCTGCTCCCCAACGCGTTTGTACTTCTTTAGTCGCCCACGTCCTGACTTTGATCAGCTGACACGGTCGTATCAGGGTTCATTAAAATTGATTGGGTAATATATATATGTATATTTTGGACAGGTCGTGCGTCACTTTGGAATTATTGGGGAATGTAACATTCAGTTTGCACTCCACCCAACTTCTCTGGAGTATTGTATAATTGAAATCAATGCAAGACTCTCACGCAGCTCTGCTCTTGCTTCGAAGGCAACTGGGTAAGTACGACTCAAAAAGACCACTTTTGCGCTTTCGATCATATTCATGTCTAAAAATGCGGAATAGAAATATTAAAGTATATATCGGTTATAACGTATCTAACTGAGCTGATCTGCGCAGCAACTTATGCAGCTCGGGAACGACTCAGAACGGGATTTGAACCCGTGCCCTGGCGATTCCGGTGCCATGCCTTAACCACTGGGCTACCAAGTGTCATATGAGACTTCAAGGACACATGACGTGGGTTTATCGGCCCGATAGGAAAGATATATGCATATGAGAATATATATATATATATACTATATCCTTTGTTAATATCCCACTGATGTCTACCACGTATTTTGTCATTAATTATAGAGAGATTAATAATAGATAGAGTGTGTACAGTATCTAGCGTGGGTGAAAACCAGACTGCAGCGTCTTTGATTTTGTACACTGATGATATATATAACATTGCATCTATAATATTTCTGTTCAAGGTACCCACTAGCGTTCATCGCGGCTAAACTGTCGCTAGGAATTCAGCTGCCTGACATAAAGAACGCGACTACGCAGCTGACAACAGCATGTTTTGAACCGAGTTTAGATTACATCGTTACTAAGGTAAGACAATAAATATCGTTATCATCAAGGAGGGAAGGGAAGAGGGAAGGGAGGAGGGAAGGGAGAAGGGAAGAGAGAGCGCTCATTGGTTAATTGGAGGTGAATATTGTACGATATTCACTTCTGAATCTCGGAATATTGAGTCGGCAACAAAATGGCATCTGCCGGCAATCGCTTTGCTACAATTTCCGATGAGGAAATTGAAAAAATGAAAGTAAATGCCATTCCTGTCAATACTAAGAAGGCGACGAAGAATGGCCTAAAAGTTTTGCTAAAAGTTTTGCGTGAATTTGTCACGCAAGCTAAAAGTTTCTGTTTGTTTGTTTTTTATTGAATTATTATATATAACTCTGTACACAAGTTGGTATATGCTAAAACAATTATTCGCCTCAGGCTCAGTGAATATGGAGAATATCCTCGATATTCACTTCGCCTTCGGCGAATAATTGCTAAGTATTACTAGATGTACGCACGCCTCCGTGGTATAATCGCAAGGCAGCCCCATCCTTGTACATAACAGTTACAACATCGAGACACATGCTCATCATAGTATTACTAGATGTACGCACGCCTCCTTGGTAGAATCGCAAGGCAGTCCCATCCTTGTACATAACAGTTACAACATCGAGACAAATGTTCATAGCAATCATTTTTATTTAACATCGACAAATAATTGTAAACTCTTCTCAGGAACCAGCGCGCAGATACCATATATGCCCGCGTCCAGGCTGCGTCAGTCACAGTGGATGGACTAACTATTGTATTTGCTCTTACATTTATATGGGTTAACATTGATCAGTTCACAGCACCCTGTTGTTTCCTGAGATCGTTATGACTTAATCTGGTCGAGTTTCGCCGAGTCGTGTCTTCACGTGATTGGCGTTTAACCAATAACTAATGATTGCTAATCTAATAATTCTAACTTTAATATTCTGCTTAACAATTATTTAATATTAATACTTATTGAATAAGAATGATGATAATAACACAGTTCTTTACAGATTCATTTTTGACGGGGGTCTGATTGCTCGTCCGGTTCGTGTCTTTTTCTGTCCAGCCAACATTTCATCGGCTACGATCTCTTGGCGCTTTCTCTTCTTTCCGTTGTCCTTTGGCGGAGCCCTTTCTTGTACTTTGACAACTTTGACAACAGTATTCATTGTTGGTTTGGTGTTGACAAGACAGCGTTTCTTGCTTGTTTGGTCATTTTCTGTTTTTTCGTCGACGTTTGCTTTGCTGTGACTTCGTTTTCTTTCCTTCTTCTGTTCCTTCTTCACTTTTGGCAGCGGTGCGGACGAAAGTTGAATCTGTGTTTTTTTACTGCACACGTCGGCCAGTAGATTCAGGTTTGCTGACAAGTTTGACAGGTTTGACAAGTTTGGCAAGTCTTTTCCTTCTAACGGGGCTCTAAATGGAATACTATCAGGTGGAACAGTAATGTTTTCTTCTGCAATCTGCAGGCCTTTGGTCAGTTCTGTATTTTGTTCTTGAGTTTTGCCACCATTACGTACAAACACAGGCCGACTTGTTTGTGTGCTCTTGACTACGCTGTACTTCTGTTAACCAACAAATCATGGGATTAATATTAATTTATTTATAAGAGTATTGATGTGGCCCTCGTTTCGTCGCCCAAAGTATCCGATTAACATAAAAGACGTATATTCTACGACAATCACTTCTTGTACTGATAAAGAGACTTTTCTGTGAGGTGCGCTCCACACGCACTACCACTACATTCTATATTTAAAACATACAAAACTCAACTCATATGTTGATTTTCAAGGAGGGAGGAAAACCGGATTAGGTGGACAAAAACCCTCGTGGCAAGGGAGAGAATAACTCATCAAGCAAACTCGACTAATATATGCGGTCCATTCGAGGATCAAACGGGCGACCCAAGGCGTGAACTACGAAGATATGAGAAAAAAACAAACACCGTAGGATGACATACCACCCATGCGACCCTTTAACCTAATCTCCCTCCCTTATTTCTCTCGCTTGCCAAAGATTTTTACTTTTTGTGAGTCATCAAGAGTTTTTCCATCGAGACCAGAGAAGAAAAGTGTTGGTAAAAAGTGAGAGTTCACTTGTACGGTGAAATATCTGCAAAACTTTTTTTCTCCTCCTCTTCCTCCTCTTCCTCTTCTACCCCTCTTTACTATGCTTTAATAGAAATATTGAAATATGAATAAGTTGATTCGTCACTATGTGTTGCTTTGTAATTCTCACCTTGCTGGGCGTGGCAGCATCACATGAATTGGCACGCGATTCTTGGTTTCTTCTTGTTCTCAGACGAGAACTGCAAGGTTCCTTCAGTCTTAACAAAATCTCCTTTCTTTGCTTCTCGATCTGCTTTCTTTCTCTCTGTTAAGAAATTTCAATAGTTCAAAATCAGCTTTCATTGGCATGGCTCAGAACGCAAAACTGAATATACACTCTCCAAGGTGAAAAGATGTTATTTTTTTAAAAAATAACTAGAAAAGGACAGTATTTCAAATGAATAAGAATCGCACACTACCTCTGGTGTTTTGAAGTCAAGGATGTGTTTGTATAAATAGTAAAACTGCCTGCAATCTGTTGCGGTCTACAAAGGAAAAATCAAGATCATGCACAACGTTAATAATTGAGATCAAAAATATTTTCTGTCATATTTTGTTTCTTCTATTCTTCGTTTGCACGTTACGTCATCGCGGCCATGTTGGTATCATTTAACAAAAGATTTCTCATTAGCATCCATTGTTAACGGTACCACAATGGCCGCCATGTTTTTGTCTTTTAACTCTCTTGGGAATGCTTGCAACCCATCAATACAAACGAATTTATACACAGATCGAAATATGGCGACCAATTTGAATAACTATTGTTCTACACTGACTAGCGACTGACTAGCCTACATGTGAAAACGCTTTTATGTTTCCACGTGAACACGAGGCTAGTCAGTCCACAACAATAGTTCTTCAAATTGGTCGGCATATTTAGATTAATTGTGTATAAAGGTATTATTCTTGCAGAGCGTGTCTTACCTTGCCGGGAAGTGCTTTAGCAATCAGCTCAAACTTCCTCTCTTTGTTGCTTTGTAGATTTACGTACCTAAACAGAAAATTCCATTACATTCATGTTTCATTATTTTTGCAAATAACACAATAGACCTCTTTACTGATACGGCAGCCATCTTTAATTATGGGATGCCGAGGGGGTAATTCGTAGAACATTTATCGAACCATACAGTGGCGTGGTTACATTTTGAAACTAACAGCAAATCCAATTGCCTATTAGATGTGCTTCTCATCGAAAAGCGTAAAGTTATATTAAAAGACACCCTGACAGCCTGTGCAGTCTATACATTTTCCAATAGTTCCCCCTCAGCATCCCATAATATCTTAATTAAAATTATAGAATTTAAGATGGCCGCCGTATCTGTCAAAAGGACTTATTGAGTAAGGGCGTGGTCAGTACCTTTTTTAAAACGAACTGGAGAGTTTTTTCGATCATAAACTCGCGCCATAAGTTATTTGCACCACCGCTACACCACCCTTGACGTTCCCTTTAATAACAACAGTGTTTCTATGACTTACTTGTTGGTGAAGACTTTGACTTCTTGTTCGCTCCATTTCTCATGGAAGATTTTGTGACGATAGTTTTGACCATGATTCTGCAAGTCGTATATAGTAGGATCTGTGGGGGAAAAAATATTATATTTATTTTATGAGACTGAGAACACTGTCCTTCCCAAAGTTTTATAAGGAATTTGTATCGTTCGTTAAAGTTTGAAGGCGCAATCAACTTTAAAAAAAAAAACAGTTTCTAGTTTTGGCCGTAAATTTTTCTCGCTTTAGACAACGCCATGCCATAATACTTCATTTCCTAGAATATCATTTCTTTGTCTAATGTTTTCGCGTGGGAAGACACGTGGATATGGCCGATACGTTTCAAACAAAGAATCTTATTCACAAAGGAATGACACGTGGTCCAAAATGGAAACGAAAAACATTAGGCCAAAACTAAAGAGGCAGTGGTTTTTCCTGTTCTTTTTCTTCTGTTTTCTCATTAGACTTGCTTGTCGATTTTCTCACGTGCTCTCAATGGGTTTTTTCAGAATTTGACTTTTTGAGACATGAGAATCCTTTTATTGTCAGAGATTGTCCAAGCTTGTTGCGTATAACATCGAAAAAGAAAACGTTACCTGCAGGATGAATGTCTCGGCATTCTGATAACGGCCTGCATTCCGGTAGATCTTCGTCTAGTGATTGAAAGATGAATGATCATTTCTATTAACACACATATCTAGAAATGATAGTATTCGTTTTTATTCATTCTTTCACTTTACTTTACTTCACTTCTTAAAAGAAAAACCGAAAACCCACCCCTCCCTAAAAAAAGTACAACAATCAGCACCAAAAGTACCTAAGAGAAAACAATAAAAAATAACAATAAAAGCAGCAATTTAAGGCCTCTGGGCTAATCTATCTTTTCGGATTATCATCTTTACTTGTTAAAATTAAGGTCCATGCGGATAATAAAGTAGAATATGTAGATGCCTTAAACGGCAAGGATAGACCTCACTACGCATAAATTCTTTTTATTTAAGTGTTTAGTCGTTCAGGCAGCGCTTTTGAACTAATTGAAGATACTTTTACGATCACACACCCTACCATTACGTTCAATATTGTATTATTTGCTACTGTTTTAGCTAGATCTAATGTGTCTTACGTCGTATTGCGTTCTTGATATTCACTTGTGGTCTGTCTTCAGGTAGATACACTTCATCATTTAGTGGCTCTTCATTCACAACCTATCATCAACCAAGCACACACTCAGTAATTTTGATTTAAATATTTTACAAACGCTATCATCGTAACTTTACCAGACTATTTTCTTCCCAGTTCAGTGAAACATTTTTCAGTAAAAAAAAAAAAAGATAATAATAAATAAAAATAATAAAAAATTAAAAAAATAATCTGTTGGATAAATCATTATGCAGTGGTTAGCAATAAAAATTAGCCACACTGGATAAGATATATAGGTCAGATAGCGCTATTCGCCCTTCGTACAACCGGGCCCAGAAGAAGTTCTTCATTCTAATGCATTTGCGCACGTTTTCTTTAACCTGGTGCTTGAAAGATAATTTGTGTTTTCCAACAAACCATACCACAAAAGGAGTCTTAAGTAAGGAAGGTCGTACCTGTGGGGCTTGACCATCATTGTCGCTGTCATCGCTGGGCTTTGGGTTCCACAACCTTAAGCGACCATGCCGACTTGGTGCCCCATTTTCACTCCTAGAAAAATGAGAAATCCTTTTTTCATTCTTTGCTTATGTTAATGATTTTCCACAAGAATATCGCTAAATAAGTTTCTATTTTCTTACCTCTTTGTTGCATTTGTGTTCACAGACATGATGCTTAATATAATGTAGCTTATAACGATAATTACGATCCAAAAAATATTATAAAATTGCTCTGCGAGTAAATAGCCGTACAACAACGTCAAAACGCTAAAATCTTTATGAACAAACTTCATAGCGAGGTAATTTTCCATTGTGATGTCATTAAAGAGTGTTTGTGACGTAAAATATGAGACGAAATTCGCGGACTTGATTTCTTCTGTAAATACTTCGCTTTTACCTCTGTTTTGGAAAAGAAAACTCGCCGTCTTATTCATTTTGTGATCATGTGTTGCTCTGATAGTTTTCGTTTTGTTTGAATGTCGCAATTTTTTCAGTTGTTGGAATTTTGCTCGCGCGCGCGCTGTTACCCATAACACTTTGTCATCAGTAGCGCGTGCAATATGACCCACAAATATTTGCAGTTGTTGCGCGCGCTGTGTAGCCCATATATTATGACCATATTGTGGGCGCAGGGTGACTTATTTTCATCATAAAATCTGGTCTTCTTTTGCTGTGTTTTCCTACCCTTTTTCTTTCATTGAAGTTTGAGTTCCTAAGAACCCAAAAAAAGCTTTCCCGCGTTCTTTTGGAACATACTGCCTCAAAAATTGGTTTGCCAAAAAGTTTAATTTTATTTGTTTTTAATCAATACTACAAATAAGGATTTACCATGATGAGAGTAATAAATGAGAGTAATAAATTTGGGAATTGATTATTGTTTAAAAGTAAATCCGCTAATTTGCAATTGTGTTTTTGTAATTAATGTTTAGATTCCTAGATGGGACCTGGACAGATTTCATTTGACCCCGAAAGAAATCGGCAGTTCAATGAAGAGCGTCGGCGAGGTAAATAATGTATATTAACGCGTTTAGATATATTGTGGATTGAATTTCGCAGACCATTGTCTGGCCGTATTTTATCGTTCGGTATTAGTGTGAGTGAATGAAGCGCACTGTAAACATTAATTAGGAGAAGCCATTTCCAACGTCCTGTGGTCACCGTACGTTTTGAGTTCATACGAAACCGGTTTAACTGTCTGAAGCAGTTTGTTTTGCTTCCATAAGAAAAGGTTTGTCTATTTCTCTCTCTCTTTAAGGCTGTATTGGGTCCGACCCACATCCGCGAGAAGAGAAGAAAAGGTCACGGCACAGATTAAAGACATCCTTTTTATCCAATCACAGCACGGAAAATTACTGTTCATCCATTCAGAATGCTCTGACACGACCTGTTCGTGCTGCTAATTTCTATCGTCTTAATTATTCAATGTTTCGTTTCAATCCACAGGTGATGGCCATTGGTCGTACTTTTGAAGAGAGTATTCAGAAAGCCCTTCGAATGGTGCATCCATCTGTTGATGGCTTCGTTCCTAAGGTAAAAATACTGGTGTGAGGTTGCATAGCAATGACAATGGTTACCTTGGTGACGGCTCCCATGTTAAGAGCAGCAGTCATCATATCAACGACAGCTATTACCATGGCATTTTCAGGCTGTATTACTTGAGAAAGTTAGTATAGGGAGGTGATGATTATCAAAGGCGAGGCAATGGCTTCTGTGATGAGAACGACCATTACCATAGCAACGCAATTGAAAATTTAAGTGGAGAGTACCTTAACCATGTTTTTGGACTTAAAATAAATGAGTAGGCCATGAGTGGGTATATTTCTATACTATATATGTTTACAATTGTTTCATAGATTCCAAGTGGAAACAAAGATGTTGTAGATGGAGAAGCGTTTGAAGAGAATCTCCGTGTGCCCTCCAACACGCGTGTGTATTCCCTAGCCAGGGTAAATGCAAAACTCTTTGTAATACTCCATTTTCAAGTTCCCAGTCTCTGTAGCTCAGGACTAGCCTCGAATTTGTGCAGAATATTTATGTGTTCCATTGAAGGTCCGTGCATTTCAAAGTGTTTATTATAGTTTAAGTTGTGCATTCTTTACTTAAACGTTGGTATTTGTGAAAATTCCTGAGACACTTAAATGAGGCTAACCCTGAGTAAATGAGTCTGTAATCAAGGAACACATGGTTATTTGGAAGTTGAAAATTTATTAACTTCCAAACTTCATAATTGCATAGAATGTTCATATGTCATGTGTCCATGTGATGGTCTGTGAGGTTTTTGAAGAGTTTATATTGTTGACATTGCGTATTCTTTACTTTACCTTTGGTATTTGTAAAGATTTTGATTCGGAATGAATCCATCTCCAACCCTCATCTCTCCTCTTAATGAAGCCTTTTGCAAACCATGCCTATATTTAAAAAAATGTACCCTGAACTTGCCTTGTGTAATGTCCCAGTAATTTTAATGATCATTCGAATTATTTTTTCCGTCGTTTTGATTGGCAGAGGTAACTGCAAGTAACTCAGTCTCGTACCCAGAGCCTGCGTTTCTTCTGGCCTGCGGCGAAGAACGAGGGCTCTGACATAATCCATTTTTTTGGCGCAAGCGCAATTTTCCGGAAGTGAAATATAATCAATGAAAATCATGCTTTAAAATAGAGTTCTTTGTTTACTTCCGATCAAAATAAAACTTAGAAATCAGGAATTAACATATTTTTTTAATTTTTGGCATGTCTTTTAACACATTCTCTCTTATACCGGAAGTCCAATAAATCCTGGTCTCAAAAAATATATTATGCCAGAGCCCTCGTTCTATGCCGCAAGCCAGAAGAAACGCAAGCTCTGGGTACGAGATTGCAATAACAAATAACATGGCTACCTTCACCTTTCCTTGGTGTGTTTGATAAATAGCAAAGGCAGTCAAAACACAAAAAGAAAATGGAAGAAATAATTTGAATGATAAAAACAATTATTAAACTCAGTGATTAAAAAGTATCGTGATCAACCTCGTCTAATAATTATCGCCCACTAATCTGGCAAACGTTCCCTCAGTAACGATGTGTCATCAGTTTGACTTGTTCCTTGATGCTTTATTTATTGTCGTTTCCAGGCTTTTGAGAAGGGTTACTCGGTTAATAAAATTCACGAGTTGACAAACATCGATCCCTGGTTCCTTTACAAACTAAAGGAAATCATCGACCTTAGCAATGACTTCAGCAAGCTCAAAATGTAAGTATATGCTTTACTGATTACTGGGTTGTCTTAATCCATCTCGCGAAAAGTGCATTGTTGCGCTAGAGTATCCATATATGAATTTGAATGACGTGTCCATAGATTCTAGGCTCATAGATTGGCTTAGCAGCTGATGATGTAATTCCGGGCTTTAGAAGTAATATAATTGAGCAGTAAAAGAAGATTTTAGTTTTTAGTTATTTAGTTAATAGAAAGCTAAACTATTCTATATACTATTATTTTAAAAATCAAAAAAGAAAAACGGAAAAAAGGAGCAAAAGCGTGAGTAGGTATAATGTTTAGGTCACCCATCCAAATGCTAACCCTCCTCAGGCGAGCTTGACTCAGTATCTTGAACGACAACGATTTATCCACTGGACCACGGTTCCAGGTGAATCAGCATAACAATAGCCGTGAAAACAATGCACCGTATAGACTAGACTTTTTAACATTATATTTTCAACCGATTCCGTGCGTGGCAGAGATGCAAGGGATCAGCCGATATGGTCTGGGGGCCGGCTGGTCTCTCCCCTGATGCTTCGGCTAGAACATTTTCTTGCGTAATTCGTACACCCAAGGGCAGAAGGATTTAATCGCCGTCAGGTCCGAAGTCCATACGCCGCCTCAGCTCTGCGGATGTCTCGGGGGTATGGCACAGTGGAATCGCATTTCTTTATATTTCTTTTGGTGGGTTAGAATCCCGTCTTATTTACATAAAATTTTCCTTTTTTTTCTTTTCTTTTTTAATCCATTTTTTTATTAGATTTAAAACTTTAACAATAATTAAGGCAATCTCTTAAGTGAAAAAATATTTATTCCTCTTTTACTCCGACGAAGGACTAGCGTCCGAAAGGTCAGTAAGTTTTTTCATCTTTTCACGGTGTATAATTTACCTTTTCATCATTACTGTTTCATTAGAAACACCGACGCAGCTCACACTAGTTTTTAGCTAGTTATATCTTCTTATTCCTATTCGGTTTGTTATTAGCCTGTATAAGTTCGATCAGACGTTGTCAGTCATATAAGCAATATCGATCCGCGAAAAGTAGACCTACGCTTTCCTATCTTTACTGACAAAGTTTACTGACAAGAACACTTACTGCACTTGGATCATCATATGTCTATATTTACTGTTTATTTTGTGGCCTAAAAAAGGGCAAAACCTGCAAATATTTTAATATCATGTAGAGAACACCTTAAGGAAGAAGACCGTCTTAGACAAGTTAAAAAGAATTCATTCTTTTCTTTGAACCATTCTATTATCTTTTGACTAACATTGCAACGTACGAGTCCTCTGTGCATGATACAGGTAACCCAGTGAACGCCTGTAGGGCGTCTTGTTTGGAGTCAGATTCTCCGGTACAGTTTTCCTGACGTTTTTACTTGACTCCGTCAGTAAACCTCATCATTTTAAGGTTCTGTAAAACGGCCCCAACATTTAACCAAACACCGATTTGACCCACGAATTTAGCCAAAATTTGACCGAACATTGTTAGCAGACCATGACAAATATTTTATAAGGATTTGTATGGGAGAATGTACTGGGCCCGGTTGTACGAAGCCTGGGTAGCGTTATCCGACGGATAAATGTTATCCAGTGGATAAATCTATTGGATAACAGCATGGACTTACCCACTGGATAAGGATTTCCTTTTCCTTCTTACTAATACTGAGGTGCTCTTTTCATTTCTGATGTTCATTTTGAAACAACTTCTCTTTTTAAGGGGAGTAGGGTTACGTGACCAACGGTTGCAAAGGCCCATTCCAATAGTCTTCTTCACAGTTCCCAGCGCCATCTCAAAAGGTAGCCGTGCCTTTGCATCGAAGCGAGACAAACGGTGAGCTTGCAATGATAGAAACCTGTAAATAATTGTCCAAGGTGTTAAAAAAGATCTCTATCATTGCAAGCTCACCGTTCGTCTCGCTTCGATTCAAAGGCACGGCTAGCTTTCAAGAGTGCGCAGGGAACCGTGAAGGGGACTATTTGATGGTTGAATTAGTGCTCTGAGTTTAATTAGCCTAGAGGTTGTTTTATTGTTCCATAAAACATGTAAACCATCCTAAAACGTTTTCTGCCGAGTTTAGTTATTCAGTGTTTATTATTTCTTCCGTTATTCCAGCGATGAATTACCCATAGATCAACTAAAACTAGCCAAACAGATGGGGTTTTCTGATCGACAACTGAGCAGGCTAATGGGAACAGATGAGATGACTGTCAGACAAAATCGGATCAACCAGGGAGTAAAGCCTTGGGTTAAACAGGTAAAAAAATTCTTTGAAATTTCGTTCAAGCAATAAATCCTCAAAAAAAGTTGTGATAATGTTTTCTATTTCCACAGATCGATACGATGGCTGCTGAGTATCCCGCCAAGACTAACTACCTTTACATCACCTACAATGGCAGCGAGAACGATCTGGCGTTCGACGACCATGGGGTGATGGTGTTAGGGTGTGGTCCATATCATATTGGTAGTAGTGTAGAGTTTGATTGGTGTGCAGTATCTTGTATTAGAACACTAAGGGACCTTGGAATGAAAACAGTGAGTATTACCGACGATCTGATGATCGTGGGGTGATGGTGTTAGGCATTAGTCTGTCAGTGAACAGCGGTAGAAAGTGGAAGAAAAAGGATGTTGCCCTTCTAATGTTTTCGTTATTTTTCCAGGTGGTTGTGAACAACAACCCAGAGACCGTCAGTACAGACTATGACGAGTGTGACAGACTTTATTTTGAGGAACTGTCCCTGGAACGGGTACTGGATATTTATCAACAAGAGGTTCGTACACGAGGAATGAAAATACAAGTAAAATAAAGACAATGTAAAGTAATTTGCTATGCATTTTTTTGATTTCCTTCTTTTTCTTGGAAATCTTTTTGGTAACAGCATATGTAATCAATAGTGAATACAGGGGTGGTTCCATGGGATTTGTGGAACTTTCCTTTGTGAGATCTTGTGAAGCCAATCATTTTTCTTTATGCTCAGTAGAATGAAATTGAAACGCCTCTTTGCGAAGCTTGGCCGCCATTTTGGAATTACCCTTTTTCAAACCCTGGATCTGCCATTGGTACTCAGTTTAAGAAGCATTTTTTATCAAAAATAATCAGTTCTAAAATTTTTAGAAGGAAACATTAGAAGATCATGAATAATATTGCTCCTGAGAGAAACGGTGTTAGTATAGGAACTAATCTGATCGATATAGTGGACTGGGCAGGGTATATACTTGTGTAGACGGGAAATCGCTGCTTGGATCGGTTACGATATCGCAGTTTGGAAACAAAATAGGATGACTCTATTTCTTGTGAAGTACATTTATAAGGAGAACAAAGTCATAGAAAAAAAACCTGACTAGATAAGGTGCAATTTTTAAAATTTCACCCTTGCAGGTACTAACCCAACCAAAGGGGTTTAACTTTATTATCGTTTTAAGAGCAAGACGTTTTGCGAGTGGACTAGTGGTTTAAGTGACTTACCAAAACAAAAGCCGTGATAATAATGGAGCAAAAAGACTTTATTATTTTCCACTTCAATTGAACACAGATAGTGCAAGGGATCGGATTAGCTGTAAAATTCAGGCACGGGCATAGTGCCCTAGCATAATACCATTTTCACTCTTTGTTCATGCGAAAACGATCATTGAGAGTACATTTCTTGCTGAGCACGATGACTATGTGCCCGAGTGCCAGGCTGGTTCACTTGTTCTCAGGCACCAAGTGTCCTAAGCACTATAAGTGTGAACACTATGTGAACACACGGGTGCCCGAGTGAAAGGCTGGTTCACTTGTTCTCAGGCACCAAGTGTCCAAGCACTATAAGCGCTAACACGCTCTTATAACCATCATAATATGATTTCACACTATTTCACTCCGATCTGTCAAGAGTATATAGTGTGGATGGTTATGTTACTTACCTATTGATGGCTAAATCCCTGACCCTGGTACTAAAGTGTTTTATATTTACTTCCTTCCGTTCCACGTTAGGGATGTCAAGGAGCAATTATATCCGTGGGAGGTCAAATACCTAACAACTTATCTTTGCCGTTGTTCAAAAATGGAGTCAACATCCTTGGAACTTCACCTCTGATGATTGACGCTGCCGAGGAAAGGTTGGTCAATATTTGAAGATCATGAACCTAAGGCCTTCAAGCCTAGCTAGGTTTTTAAGCGCTATGCTCGAGTTCTCTTGTTTTTCTCCAACCGGCTATCCTCGTTGACTGGTCTATTTTCTCAGCCACGCTACCCTGCCCCCTTCCAAAGTTATATTTTTTCCAATTGTCCTGCTGGTAATATATCTTACTATCATACAGGTCACGATTCTCTGAGATCATAGATGAGATTGGTGTTGACCAAGCACCATGGAGGGCCCTCTACTCAGTGGTAAGTTCGGATACGCTAGCAAATATTTACTAATTGTCACTAATTTCTTTGAAGTTCAACTTTTTATTTATTTTGTTCGCCTGCAGAAAGACGCCTTAGATTTTGCTGCTACTGTCGGTTACCCATGTCTTCTGCGACCTTCCTACGTATTGAGGTATGTATGCAGTATATGGGGTGTCCTACCGCATCTTATATTGAGGTTTGACCCCGAGGTACGGATGTCAAAGAAGAATATATCGTATGGTTGCCTTTTCCCATGTCGTGCTGGTTGTTACTCTTTGAGAATCGCGTCATACCTCTGGTGACCAGTTTATACTGAGGGTAGAGATATCGCGGATGTCAAAGTGCTTGTTGTGCGCACTGAGTGTCACGCCGGGTGTCTTATTACCAAATACCCTTCTAGCCCGAATGGGCTATGAGTCAATAACCCATGGAACTGAAGGCCGAATGAGCTATTGACGCATAGGTCATGAGAGCGAGAGGACTAATTGTATTGTAGTCAAATTCAACTAGTCGGTCAAATATAAAGATGCAAAAAAGTTTTAAATTAAAGTAAATTTAATATTTTGGTTTTCAAATCGACACTTTTCGGTACTAGTAGGATATAACTTATAGCCTAGTAGCAGCTCATCCAATCAGAACGCAGCATTGATGATAGACCACTAGTAAGCTATTAGTTCATAGCCTAGTAGCAGCTCATCCAATCAGAACGCAGCATTGATGATAGACCACTAGTAAGCTATTAGCTCATAGCCTAGTAGTAGCTCATCCAATCAGAACGCAGCATTGATGATAGACCTCATCCAATCAGAACGCAGCATTGATGATAGACCACTAGTTGAATTTGACTATTTATAACTATTGTTTTTGACACTAAAATATATTAGTCACTTGTCAAAAACAATAGTTATAAATATTTTTATTTATGATTGAATTTTAGTGGCTCAGCTATGAATGTAGCCTATGGTCCTGACGAGCTGAGAGGATTCCTGAGAGACGCTGCACGAGTATCTGAGGTAACTGAAAATATTGTCGTATGTATGTGAGTAGAGTTGTTTGTTGGTTCTCTCCAGTGCTTCGAGGGTTTTTCCCCCGGGTTCTCCGGTTTTTATCCCTTCGCAAAAATCAACTTCTAAATTCCAATTCAATAACAGGAGTAATTATACAGTTTCTCATTAATCCCATATAGGTAACTGTCCAATTATTTTCTTGATTGGACAGGTCTTGTTGATATGGGATTAATTAGGCAGCTATATAATTAATAGGTAATGGGATTTCATGCTCCCCAATCAAGAAATAATTAGACTCGAAAAATTCCTCTGACTGCCAAATTGGACTCGACCTACGGCCTCATCCAATTTTGTCAGTCCTCGGAATTTTCCTCGTCCAATTATTTCTTTATTGGACAGCATGGAGTCCTATTACATATGCATATTCTCGCATAGGGTTAGTCTCCTATATCTTCTTTCGCACTATAATAAATTAGTTATTATTTATTGGATGCCTGAAAATAACATATTTAAACACTGTAAAATATAAAATATCCATCAATAATATAATCAAGAAAAACTTAACTGGGGATACATGGTAATAAAACATATAATTAGTTGGCTAATCAAGAAATGTTAAGCGAACGTTAGTTCAATTCTCTTTGATCTAGCACTAAGAGAGGGTTGGCTTGGTTAATGGTGGATGTCGACCTACTAAATAGTCAATAAAGTCAATAAAGTCAATAAAGCGGCCTTTCACTCATTATGAAAATACTTTGATATATATATATAATGTAAATTCTCAAAAATAGCAACAACATACTTGTTTATGTCAGCGCCTTGCTTCCTAATGCTTCGTCTTTTTTTCCATAGGAACACCCTGTGGTCATGACTAAGTTCATCCTTGGAGCTCGAGAAATCGAAATGGACGCTGTGGCCAAGAATGGCCAGGTCATATGTCATGCTATCTCCGAACATGTCGAGAATGCTGGTGTTCATTCAGGAGACGCCACCCTTATCTTACCACCACAAACTGTCAGCCTTGAAACTATTGACAAGGTAAGAACTGAAAGGAGAAAGGTGGAGCAACGGGGCAGGGAAGGAAATAAAACTTCAAAATTCTCAGTTAAAACTGCAGTCGGGTGTCAAATGTTTACGGCTCAGGTGTTTTCAGCAGCCTTTATTAGAAGTAAACCAACATGACTGACAGATATGTGAAGGGCTGCACTGCCTGCTGCAGTGCGCAGTTCAAAACTTTTTCAGATTCCCGTCAATTTTCCTTCTCTTCATTTATTATCTTATTCGTGCAAAACATGAGACCATTACGAGCGCTAATAGCCAATTGTTATAGCTTCTGATAGTAACATGATGCTAATCTGATAAGGATAAATACGCTAATAAAAGAGAGCACAGTTGTGTTGTTTAAGTTAGATCTTCTCTTTCAACAGATCAAAGATGTGACTCGTAAGATTGCGCAAAGGTTTATGATATCTGGTCCGTTCAACATGCAGTTTCTCGCTAAAGGCGATAGAATCATGGTAAGAGGGATGTAACTATGTACAAATCCTTATACTAAAGTCAATCAATCAATCAATGACTTAATTAATGTGTCTAAACTTCTAGCGTTCCACAGGTGGCAACACTAATCGGGGACACCTGAATCTAAATAAATAATCTCAAAAACATAATGATAATAATATTAATATAAAAATACTAATGTATATATAATAATATAACAATAATAAGTTAATAAAAATATGAAGAAATATATAGTATTATAGAGATTATTTCTAAATCGAGTCGTGTAGATCACTCCCAATCCGGAGGACAAAACAATGGATTCCAAAAAACAACAGGAGAGCAAAATTCCACTGCACTGTACCCCAAATCGATCCGCATGCCCTTTTACACGAGCGATTTTTGCGGAATTTAATGTGCGATTGATAGTAACGTTTGTGTGATCGTGTAGGTCATTGAATGCAATCTCCTTTCTTTACCATCACTACAGCACATATTGTTGATAGTAATCGTTTTTTTTTTCATCATGTAGGTCATTGAATGCAATCTCCTTTCTTCACCATCACTACAGCACATATTGTTGATAGTAATCGGTTTTTTTTTTCATCATGTAGGTCATTGAATGCAATCTCCTTTCTTTACCATCGCTACAGCACATATTGTTGATAGTAATCGTTTTTTTTTTATCATGTAGGTCATTGAATGCAATCTCCTTTCTTTACCATCACTACAGCACATATTGTTGATAGTAACGTTTGTTTGATCATGTAGGTCATTGAATGTAATCTCCGTGCTTCGCGATCCTTCCCGTTCGTGTCCAAGACGCTTGGTGTAGATTTTATAGACTGTGCTACAAAAGTCATGATAGACCATCCTCAGGATCTGGACAAACTGCCTCACCTTAATACCCCAATAAAACCAGAGGGTTATGTCGGGATAAAGGTACGTGAGAGGAAGAGAAAAAATTTCACAGAATCAGTCGAGACAAGTGATCTAGACGGTCCACTCGATCCATCTCCAAGCACATCTATGCAAGACACTAAAAAACCATGAATAATTCACAAATCCTTGGTCGAATCTGTAGAGCTACTATACACGTCACGATCATAAACTTTTATACTTCAGAGGCTTGTACGTCACGTACATGCGCAGTCCTTATTAGCGTTCTTTATATAAAGAATACTAATGAAGATTACTTTATGGGGATTGAAGGTCCATGCACGTGATGTGTATGGTTGCTCCATGCTCCAATAAACCTATCCCGAATTCGCTTGACTGATCACGAAACAATGGTTTCAAGTCGAGGTTGAACTTGATGAATAAAAGAATCAAGTCCAGTCTCGACTTCAAACCATTGTTTCGTGGTCAGTCAAGCGAATTCGGGATAGGTCTATTGGATCAATGTTTTATGAATTTTTGATAGATTGTTAACAGAAGCAACACCTATTACTGATGCTCTGTTAGATAGAATAGTGAACATTCATACATAAAACTTCAGGCACCGATGTTTTCTTGGCCTCGTCTTCGCGATGCTGACCCCTTGCTGAAATGTGAGATGGCTTCTACTGGAGAGGTAAGGCTGGATAAAACAATCACGTGATCAGGCGTTCTCTGTGACGTCAGTTTACTCCCAGGAATGAAGAGTCGATGTATTATATTTGACTGAATGACTGACCGACTAACTAAAGGATTGACTCAGAATTGGCTTACTGATCACCGACGATTTTTCTAATGAACATTTGTTACAATGACTGACAGACTAACTTAGGCATGGACCAATTTACGGGCTGACTGAGGACTTTCCTGATGGACTGACGCCGACTAAATTACCAATACTGACTCATTGTTGGAGGGACTGACTGACTGACGGACTGAATGATGACTGACTGAAGGAAATATGGACGGACTGCCATGGGTCAGGGTTTTGAGGTCCTGGCGGCACACCCCTACCCAAGTTGGGGTGGTAGTACCCCCCCGGGACTGAGAGTCACGATGTGTGGAACAAGCCTAGTTTGCTTTCTGTTTGCCATAACGTTAACGAATAGTTTATTTGTCGAGTTTCTAAAGCGCGAGTCTTATAACTATTTCAACATGAATATATGTCTGTCTTTCTACCTTTCCAGGTTGCGTGTTTTGGCAAAGATCTTCATTCCGCGTTCCTCAAGGCAGTCATGTCTGCTGGCTTCCGCCTTCCAAACAAAAATATCTTGATCGGTATACAGGTATATGATATATTGTTTGCTTGTCTCTCTTAGTGTTCTTTATTCTCATCATGCATTATTATCATCTGTCTCCCGGCGCTATCATCACTAACATTAGTCCCCATCATCATCATGATGTGCATCACCAGCATGCGTGCATGCATAATCATCATCGTCATCATCATCATCTTCTTCTTCATCATCATCATCATCATTAACATCATCATCATCTTCATCATCATGTATCCCATGATCATCGTGCATTAATTATGATCATCACCATCACCGTCATCACCATTATCATGCATCCTGCATCATCACTATAATCATCATTATCACCATAATAATAATCATCATCAATTCCCGAGGTATTTTAATCAGTTGAATCAGGATCAAGTCAGAAATGTGATCTTAAAAACATTACGTCTGAATTACATGAAACGGCCAGCTGTAAAAGCTTTTTGGATGTTGTTTTCCAACAGCAATCGTTCCAGCCAGAATTCCTCCCCACGGCTCACAAACTCCACAAGTTAGGATACAACTTGTACGCAACAGAGGCCACTGCCCGGTACTTGAACGAGCACGGAATCGCAGCCCAGCCTGTCGAGTGGCCCCTTCACGACAAAGGAGAACACCCCAACGTTACCAAACTGATCACAGATAAGAAGATAGACATGGTGATCAACCTACCAAACCATAATACCAAGTATATCAAGGATAACTATCTGATCAGACGAGCTTCTATCGATTCTGGTGTTCCACTGGTTACCAATTTTCAGGTATTTGAATACTCCAGTTTCGAGTTCTCTGTTGCTCAGGGTTAAGCCTCGAGTTTGTTCAGGATTTTCATGTGTTTCAGTGAAGGTTCGTGGAATTTCAAAGAAGTTCTATTGTTCATGTTGATTTGTGCATATTTTACTTTACTGTTGATATTTGTGAATATTTAGACGCTGATTCGAGGCTTGAACCCTGAGTAAACGAGTCTGTAATCAAGGAACACAGCGGTAATTTGGAACTCCAAAATGTTCTATTAGCTTTATCATTGTGCAGACGATCTATAAATTGGGGTTTGCACAGTAAATAATGTACTAGAAGTGGTCCTTGGTGATCCTCTTTCTTTTCTTCAGGATTTTTCACCCCTCACCTCGTTAGTAAATTTTCAAAGTTTCTTTGAAAGCTTTTAACAAATTCTTATTTTTCCGCTTTGTCAAATATTATAGTAAAAAGCAAAAATTAAGTTTCTACTTAGATTTAGGGAAATAGCCAGTTGAAAAATCGAGTAACCAAGGTTTTTTTTTCTTCAGGTCACTAAACTCCTTGTGGAAGCTTTATCCAAGAAAGAAGACCTCGACGCATCAACACTTTTTCATTTTCAGTCCAAGCGTAAATTTTCTCCCTAGCAGAGAAGGGTTAACCTGCAGCGAATATCAGCTCAATTTTATTTCTACTAAAAGATCCTAATATTATAAACGTAAATGTTTTTAGGAAAAGTACCTTGGAAGAAAGATTTGTTAGTCTAATGAGCCAAAGGCTTTAGGTTTAGAAGTTTGTTTTTTTAGAAGTATGATCGACACTATAAATATATACTTCACGGAATCCCTTTTGATGAGGTAAAATAATTTGCAATGTACACATATCAAACATTGAGTGTCGTATTTCCGTGTGTCTGTTGTCTGCGAGGCAGATCCACGAGTTAGCATCGTTAGCATCATCGATTTTCCAAAGTTTTTCTTTCTTTTTTTTTTTTTTTTGTCTTTTTTTTCCAAAAATGTTCATGTCAAATTCATCATAAAACGACGGCCTTTTTGTTCGCTGCTTTTCCGCACAATCCAAATATGGAATTGATCATACCATATATGGAGTGAGCTTTCTCTACTCCAACTTCGACACTAACATATAGAGTACGGTAGAAACTAGATAAACTAGTTAGAGTACGGCTTGATATGGGTCGTTCCCCGATAAATCCACTCTCATATGTTTTGTCTTATTATGAAATTATCACGCATTGCTATGAAAATTGTACTGTGTATAAACATTTAAAAAAATATCTAAATTGTCCTCGTTTAATATGTCTGTTAGTTCTCGTATACTTCTTGTGGCCAGGGGGGAGAAACATAAAAAAAATTAAAGGGATGTACCTGGTTTTAGGCGTTGGCGCTTCACAAAGGCTGGTATAATATTCATGAGATTCATTTAAATGTTATATACGTCAGGCTTTGTATCTATCTAATAATGCGTTTACCACTCCTGAGTGGACGACTTAATGCCTAACAGGTTGCCTATCCCTAACCCTAAGGCAGCCGAAAGATCGAATTAGAATTTAGAGTATTTCAATCTACATGTCTATTTCTTTTAATTTCGCCTAAAGTGGACTCCCTGTGGTTACAGTGTATTTTATTCTGTCTAAATTTTTATGACACGTACGACCCGGGTTCAGATGCCACAAACCTGTTTACTCAGTGCTTCAGTGGCTGCCTTCCATCAAATTTACTAAAGACGGTTTGCGTTACTTCGATAGTCACACTCGCCTCACGTCTGGGTTCGATTCCTGGACTCGGGATCAGATGTAAGTAGAGTCAGTAGTTTTCTTATAGGTCGGTCTCCCTTTATGTAATGTATACAACATGAGCGGCCGTGTTGTATCGACTATACGATCACGAGCCGGAGGTATGCTAGCCCAAACGTGACAAAACTTCAAGTTGCATTTTTTCATGATCAAGCAGTACTTTTTATACATCAAGTTGATTTTCATTACACCAAGACCCTTGTGTTCTATGTCTAGTCATTTGTTTCGCTTGTCTAGTCATTTGTTTTTGATATCAAGCGCAATGTTTAAGTTGACAAGCAGCCATCGCAATCAAAAGTCATTTAGGTCTTTGCGATTTGCATACAAAAGGGAACGCTAGAAGCACTCAGGAGAAGATTGATTTCGATCAGCTTGCGAAGGCGGGCGCAGGGCATTTTTGGCTTTATTACAATGTTTTCCAAAACCTAGTTTATATATTTTTTGAAATGTTCATATAGTGTTCTACTTATGTGAAAAAAATCAGACTGAGCAACTAGCATACGGAGGCGAGACGGACGCGAATGTTGTAAACAACTTTGTGAAAGCCGTGAATAATTCATAACTCCTTTACTACGGATTTCATCGAAGTGTGGCACGCATTAAAAAATTCGTCTGCGAATTTGCCTACGAGACGCTGTGACTCCGCCCACTTGGAGGTGTGATTTTGTCTGCATTCCTTTCTCGGCTATCCCTGTGCAACGTTCAATTCAAAATTATGGCGGCGAGTAGAAGGTTCGACATCAAAGTTGAGCATGGAGGCGGGGGAAATTTTTGAGCAATTTCTGCAAATTTTCCAGGAAAGAATCATGTTATGATATCCCCACCACTTTCAACAATCTCATCTATAACGAGAGATCTCAAATCACTACTTATGCTCTTCCCCTACTGTAAACACGACCAAGTTCGCTGATGTCCATTGTGCATTTCGCGAGAAAGGAATGCAGACAAAATCACACCTCCAAGTGGGCGGACCTCCAATCAACACATCGGTAATTTCGAACTCGAAAATGGTCTATCTAGTAAAAAATGTTGAAGCAATATTTAAAACCTGACAATGAGGACTGTACGGGATTTCAAGTCCAAGCTATAGCTCAGCGCACTGATTCTAAATAAAGGTTCAAAACATAGGGCGAGGGCTTTCATTGAAATTCAAGACCGAGGGCGCGGAGGAGAAAACAAAGAAGGCCAAGATGGAAGATCAGAAGCAAGAAGTTCTGAAGTCTCAATCAGATGAGCTGAAGCTGAGACGTTTGGATGAGATCAAAGGGAAGTTCAATATTAACATAAATTTTTTCTGATCAGAGTGCAAGACTACAAAATTAAGAAAGCTTGATGAAGTGTGTTGTTAATTACCAAGTTATTTTTTGTTGTTTAAGTTGATTAAAACTATTTGCATATTGTTATTGTTTTCTTTTTCTTTTTTCTTTTTTTTCCAGTTTCGCGATAACAGCGGAACTGAATTCAAAACCCGGGACAGGTCTTGAATTTCAAATTTGAATTCAGCCCCGCTCTCCCCTGCTGATAATCAAAGCCCCCCCCCGGCTTTAAGAATGTAGGTCTTACTCTGGGTTTCAAAACCTACATAAAACAATAGAATTGGGGCGTGGCTGGTTATTAAAAATAGCTTAAAGATTCGGAACAAACATCTTAGGTAGTGAAGAGCGGATTTTGAAAAAAAACACTAAACGGCCTCAAATCACGCTGAAACTTCGGCAGAAGACTGAACAAAGTAAAAGCAACAACTGCAGCAGGTTTTGAGGCAAATTGTTGAGTGAAACATTTTATTTTCATGACCTTAATCATAACTCCCATACATTCCCTTATAAACCATACACAAGAACCTTGTTTGGGCTGCCTGTGGGCTACTGAGTAAAAGTTTATTTTGATTCAAGCGTTAAGTTCTTTTATTTTACAGTTTACATGGTGCAAGTACAACAAATAGAGCTGATTTACCATGAATGAAAATTCTACTGCACTTGATTGCGAATGTTGGTGCATTTATCTTATTTACTCTTATTAAATCATTAGAACATTTTTTTCTCCTTCGTATTTTTGTGGCCTACAGCAAATCCCACTAAGAAATTTTTCACAAATGACTTCCTTTGGATAGCATTTAATTGCAAAAAACCAGAAAATACCCCTGTCGACGTGACCAGCACACCAGCATCCTACTCCGCGTTTGGCTAGAGACCTGCCTTGGTCTGGAAAAGAAAGAAAGAAGAAAGAAAGAAAGAAAGAAAGAAAGAAAGAATTAAAAAATAAATAAATAAACAAACAAACAAACAAACAAACGAACGAACGAACGAACGAACGAACGAACGAACGAATGAATGAATGAATGAATGAATGAATAAATAAATAAACAAGTCCGTCAGTCCGTCAGTCATTCAATAAATAAATAGATAAATAATAACCATGATGAATGAATTACTTTTATTTAAACACGGTAGTTCCATAAGTTAAAAAACGTCTTTTCATGAAAGCCGTATATAATATGAAAGTTACTTACATTGGAATGATTAAAATAACATAAATTCAATAAAATAGTTAAAATTTATTGACAATTTGCCTGCCCCATAATAACAAATTTAAAAAAATCTTTTGATGTTGACGACTTTAAGTTATGAGGTAGTGAGTTCCATTTCATCGCACCTCTATATGAAAATGACCCTTTATAGTGCTCGGTGTTTGGGACACGAGGAATCTCGATATTTAGTTCTTTGTCTCTAAGTCGAGATTTATAAGGGTTATTTTCCGAACATTTTGAGAAAAGATCGCTAATGTATGTAGGTACAGCATGGTTAACTGAATCATGCATTAATAAACACAAGTGTTTAATATTTCTTCCAAATGCCAAATCATCCCAATTTAGGGAATTCAATACATCCTTGGATCTAAATAACATCATAACCTTGAAAAGTTATTATTCGGCCAGCACGGTTCTGCAATTTTTGTAATCTAATGGCGAGACCTTTGTTTAAATTGACCCACACCACATCACAGTTGATAAATGATTGTGATAAATAGCTAACCGAATAATAGATAAGAATATGAGGCTTATAAAAGAAACATGCAAATTGTGGACAAAAAGAAAACCAAAAACAAACAAATAAAAAAAATAAAAACGCTATGCAACGTTTTTACGCCGCTTCGTATATCTATGATTTGAAAAGCATGTTAAAAAAAAACAAAAAAACAAGCGTCTATTCCTTACTTACCACTCGCCGGAATGGCTGTGGCTGCTGTGGCAACGAGTAAAATTACAGAGAAGATAATGAAGTATTTCATTATGACTGCTGAATTGATGGAAAGACTGCGAAACAAAAGTATGGTATCGTATTAGACACGAGACACAATTTAAAAAATAGGTACCCTATGCAGGGCTGTCAACCCCCGAGATATTCAAATCTGGAGAATTGATAGGGAAGGGACATGACGTCACAGCGCGTCAAAAAGCGCGCGAAAAGGCGTCTTTCGCTTTGTAATATTTGATGTGATTGGTTTATTTCTGACCAATTAGATTATCGCTTATATTACAATGGCCTGCTTGCAAGAACAGTTTATGAGGAACGTTTAGCAGCAGTAAGGGGGACTCGCGATCGATGCCGTATATTCACGGGTTTTACAGGCGTTATTCCGAACGCGGGTACAGCAGATTTACGGGATTTCCCGCGGTGTGTCCTTACTGCTGCTGTGTTGGGTACCGCAAACGGAGGTTAAAATATTTGTCGGATATACGATGCATGAATGTAAAAAGTTCACCAATGACTTCTGTATAATTTGCCTAAGATTCAAAGTTAACATACCCAAGCCTCGGGGTTTCTGGTGTTGTGGTAAAAAAATGCAAATAGAAGACGACACGTCAGCACAGTGTTACGAGTGTGGTAAAAATATTCGTAATGCCGTACCAAATGCTACCAAAGAGCAATATTACGCCAACGGAGGTCGTAAGAAAACGCCATATAAGAGAATAAAATACTTCAGGGACTGGATGAGTCATATCCAAGGTTTACATCCGATATATTTAAACAACGAAGTAAGGAAGAAAATCATAGACCATTTAGAAGAGCCAACCCCACAATGTCTACGGAAGACATTGAAAAAATTAAAGCTAGGGAAATATTACAAAGCTATTCCCTATCTTTTGTCTGAAATTACCGGTAGGCGTATTCCTCATGTCCCAGATATGCAAAGGGCCGAGTGGTTATTCTGTCAGCTGGATAAGGATATTCCTTATTACCCCGACGTAATTTACGAAATATTTTATAAAATAGACCCCAGTCACCCGCTGTTAGAATGGATTCCGAGAAGATGAAATGTGTACCCGAAATCCACCTACGCTTTTTTCAAAGCAAATGTCTACTGAGCGAGTTTTCTTTGTAGCTCTTCTTTTGCCTCCTGGTAGATCTTTTTGCGAGATTCCTCGGAAAGATCTTTCACGATGGTTTTTTTATTACCCGACTTTAGCTCCCCGTATTTCTTTTCCTCCGCGAGGATCAAAGAGAACTCCGTGTCGTCTATGCGGCGGTCCCGCAAAGCCTTGGAGACCAAGTCGGCGATGGTGTTAGCCTTTGCTCTTGCTAGGGCTATGTGAGTGTCGTGCTTGGATATCTTACCGGACAGTTGCTTCATAATGCCTGTCGTAACAGCGGAAACAATGCCGCAGACGGCTCCAACGCCGGCCAAAGGAACGCCAACGACTATTCCAGGTCCAGTAAGCGAAGTAGCAACGCCAGTGCCTGTTAACGCCACGGACATGGAGCCGGAAGTTATCGCGATTTTATGTAATATGCTTCGGGCTCTAGCATACTTTTTCCTGACCTCCTCATAGTGCTTCGTTTGCCCCTCTAAGTAAGTTAGGATTAAATTTGCTTTATTCAAGCGGAAGTTCTCGGCGTTTAATTTGTTAGGTCCCTCCTTAGGTAAATCAGGATAAAGTGGAGGTGCTGATGGTATAACATCCATTATATATACTAATGTACGACGCCTTTGGGAATAACATAGAGGAGCAGCCACATCACGACAACCGCGATTATTGGAACTGGAGGGCCTTTAGGAAGATGTTTCCGCATGCAGACCCTAGTAAGTTCGAAAGAAGACCCGATGGGATTTACTATAACGGCTCCAGAATGTACAGCAATGAGGATTTGAAACCTGCGCTGGTCGATCAGATAGACGATCAGCTGCAGCATTCCACGCCTACGGTATCTGTGCAGCATCCCACACCTAAACCCGTGCAAGGTTGGTCGCAGGAATTATTGCTGGGTACCAGTACTTATCCGATACCCGCAGTTTCATTTGATAAACACCCAAGCTTGGACCTAACGCTGAACATGCGGATCTCTAGCAACCATTCCTTTCCGTTAAAGGTGCGAGATATCTTCAAAAACGTGCCCATTAATCATACCACCGCTAAGGAATCTCATGAATGGTTAAGTGGTCCTAACATGCGTTATTGGCCGCAGCAGTTGAACTTTGCAGTTTGGTGTGCCACTAGCGGCTGCGGTGTAAGTGCAAACTTGATGAAGAATTCAATATTCATGTTTCATTTTCACTTCACGGTTAGAAGAATACTGCATGAAATGGGTGTTATTGCGCTGCCGGGAGATGCTGCGTTTTATCCAAGAGATAACAAATACGACGTTCCAGCCTATGACAGGCTTTGTAAGGAGTTTGGAGTTGTGGGAAAAGACTTTAGATGTACCGCGGGTGCTAACAATGGTTTGGGACATATTTGGGCTTATTGGGGGATTGGTGGACATGTGCTAAGCGATAAGGAAGTGCATTCGCTGCAGTTGCGATGGAACACTGGGTGTCACAAAGAAACTCACGACAGTAGCACCTTCTTTGAACCAAATGCTAAGACCACTAAGGAAGTTAGAGACGGACCTCTGTTCAAAGACGAGGGTGGTAAGTATGCGGGGGCCAATCCACTGATTATTAAGATTACCAACGACGAGCAAACAAAGCAATATCTTAATTTCATACCCCCAGAAGGTAAAGGGTTAACCAAAGCCGGCCTTGCCCGTTTAAACCGCAGCATAGAAGCTTACGTGTATTCTATTCTTGGGGCTCAGGTAAACACCCGATCTAGCATAGTGGGGAATACCGGCGCCGCAGAAGAAACGCGAGCCGAAGCTTTGATTCTATTCGAAAGTTCAATCTTGGAGGGCGACATTAGCAAGGGCGTACAGCGTTACCAACTAGCTATACAAAATTCTAAGGCGAGGTTGGACTATGCAGTAGCCCCGGGTTGTTGGTTAATGCCTAGTAATTTATCTATAAATACTGGTTCTGTAGTAGGATACAACAACAAACTTCAACGAGCAACCAAGGATATGAAGTTTGGGGTGAATGACGTGAACTCTGACACCATTAGGAGGCACTTAGTCGAACAGCCTAAAAAAGTGCACCAACCACCTAAAAAAGAACCATACCGAGCGCCTAAAAAAGAACCATACCGAGCGCCTAAAAAGGAGGAGGAATATGACCATAACTTACTAAAGGCCGGCTTAGCAGCTGTAAGCATTGGTCTGAGCTATTATATATGGCGATGAACAACCCCTACGTAGCTGGAGTAGATTGTGTCTATACGACTTACACAGGTGAGAAAAAATACACCCAAGCGGCTTGGGTTGATGTCACCGGAATGTCTGTAGACTTGAACTACTCGGGAAAGAAGTTAATCCTTTGTAGTATTTGCATTGGCACGAGTAGTCACGCCAACGTGGGCTTTAGGTTCCTGGATGACAACGGCATACTGCAGCCTATGCGCGCGAAGACAAACAACAGGGAGCCTGTACATTTCTCCGTAGAACCAAATGCTAGTAGCGCCGAGAATTTATCGGTTTGGACTTTTCATATGGTTACCGATTGCCATGGGAAGGTAAAGCTGCAAATACGCGTAGATGACACCGGGAGCGTTTGCGTAAATAGCATAGAAAATCAAAGGGATGAAAGATATAACCACGCCACCATTAGCACTTTATCGGTAATGAGCCTCTAGTATATATGAACCCACACGCGAAGGAAGATTGGTTTCTTTATTATTTGAAGGAAAAGGTGTACTTACGTAATGACGATTGGGTTGACACTGGATTGTGGGTGGAGGCTGGAGGTTTAGCATTGATTATATGTAATATTCACGTTAGCGTGAAGGAGGAACACGCCATTGGATTTAGAATCGTAGATGAGAATAATTATACGTTACCACCTTACAGGGAAAAAAAGAATAATAGAGATCCAGTTCATTTTTCATACGAACCCGGAGATACTTTAGATGACATGGCGTTGATAACTTTTCATATGATAGTCAATTGTCGATACGCAAAGCTTCAGATTAATACTTACGCGGAAAGCAATTTTAACATTCACATTTTGATAAATGCTGTTGCAACGCAATCCTCTGTACCGGGTAATTCTGCTTATAATCATAAACCCATTTCTACTATGACTGCCATACCGCTAGTTCCGCATTATCAAGGCGGTGCGAATACTATCTTTACTTATCCCCAGTCGAGGACGCCCAGGAGGACTGACGACGATAAGCCACCAGTAACGTACCTAGATAAGGCTAACCCCGCATCTTCTTCAGGAATACCACGCCGATAGCGACGACTAATATCCAAATGTTATTCCCCACGAACTTCAACAGTTCGCCGCCGGTCTTCAGTACCAAACCTAAGGTGCTACCAAGCAGCCCGGGAACGCTGGCTGCCATTGTTTTTCCCAGGGTTATTAGGCCCGCACCTAATTTTTTTCCCATTTCCCCCCTTTCTTTTCCCACCTTTTTTCCAAGCGCCTTTGCACCTGAAGCCACACCGTTAATTGCATTCATAATTCCAGCAATAGCGCCTGCGAGCGCTCCGGCAAACGCTAATGGAATGCCGTACCTCCGAAGGCCTCTTAGTATTTTTTGTTTGGTGGTAAGCCCCAGCTCCCTTTCCAAGCCTTCCCTTTGCGCCTGCAACTCCGCAATCCTTTCCTCTAGGGACCCTACTTGCGCCCGAGCTGCTTCTCTTTCCCCGTCGGCGCGAGTTTGATCGTCGATTATTTCCCGTTGCGTTTGTATTTGCCTTTCCAGGTCCTCTATGGCTTGCTCTCTTTGTCTTAATTGCTCCCCTTTAACGTTGATTTCCGTGTTTAACCGCCGCTCTTGCATTACCGAGGCTTCCAGCTCCGCACCCAGACGCCTAAGTTCGGCGTTCCTATCTCCAACGTCCATGACTGCGCGGTCAAAGTTATTTCTAGCAGCGTCCCTTTCACTCAGCAACATACTAATGCGGTGCTG
Organism: Actinia tenebrosa; assembly: GCF_029948245.1. NCBI lineage: Eukaryota > Metazoa > Cnidaria > Anthozoa > Actiniaria > Actiniidae > Actinia > Actinia tenebrosa. Next base: position 11,216,762 of record NW_028292581.1, on the reverse strand, counting down.
AGTGTCTTCGTCTTGCGCTTCGTTGGTTTCTTGTAATTGCTGTATTGCTCTTATGTACGCCTCGTCCTTAGTATCCATATCTCGTTTTAGATCTTCGATGTATTCTGCCTGCTGTTGTAATTCAGCGTTTTTTTCGTCTAATTGCTCCGTAAGTTCGTCAAGTTGTTCTTTGTGTTCGTCTATGATTCTTTGCTGTGCATTTTCTTCCATGTTGAGTGATTCTAAAGACTGCTGCAGCTGCAAGGCAGCGCTGCTGCCCGACGGCGTACTTGTTAGCTTTTCCTCTACGTCTTCCTTGGTAGCTTGTATTTTTGCGAGTTTTCCTTGATCCTTATCCAGAATTCCGGAGATGGCATGCATTTGACTGGTAGCCCTAGCAGTCCTAAGACTTTTGAAGAATCCTGAAGCTAACCTTGATGTTTCCTTAGTAGTTAAGCTGGACAGCACGGATAAGTCAGGCCTACCCAGTGCTGTCGTTATTTCCTTCGGTAAGGCATTGTTAAGTGCGTTAGACTTTTTGCTTTGATAAAAGTCATACCATTTTTCCCTGCCTATGTAACGGACTTGAATTTGACCCTTGTCACCGCGTTGGAATTCTAAGAGAGTCGAACTGGCGCTAGGATATCTCTTACGCACGTCGGTAAGTAACTTTTGGGGTACCGTTTCGCCGATAGCTGCCATTAAAGTTGGAGGAATTCGGGGGTCGGTAAAGAACCTTCCTTTTCCATCGCGGATGACGTAAACCTTAGCGCCGCTTCTAGCAAGTCTACCCATGATTAGTTCCCTGCCGTATTCATCTTCTTCAAACATTAGCTGCGCTTTTTCAGGCATCCACTCGGGTAGTAGCTCCTGAAGCCTTTCAAAGTCATCCGGGGGGTCTTCCATGGATTCATCCATTTCCGTTTGTACTTTTCGCAACCACTCGTCGCTAGGAGCTTCAGGAACCAATCCTAAGTCGTCCATTCGCATGTAAGACGGAAGGGATTTACCGGGGTTTTCCCTTTTGAACCTGTCCGTAAGGCTACGTAAGGCACCGCGGGCTTTTTGGCCGTACTTGCGACGTAGCTTTTCAAAGAAGCCCGGCTTATCCGCTTCCGGCAGCAGGGTTTCATATTCTTCGTCATTAATGTCTACTTGACCTTCTTCGGTAAGGGGATCAAAATCCGTTCCTTCTACTTCCATTATATATGATAAGCTCAAAGTTAAACCCAAACGTATTACCTAAGCAGGTTGGCGGGCTGAAAGCGGAACGCACCTTTCATCGGGTTACATTCACGCCCAGCAGCGCAAAGCCAGGGGAGACGCTGTACGTAGGCGTGCCCCGCCTAACGGATAACCTAGTATTGGTTCCTGGTACCTTGGCTTTGAGGTTCGACCTAGCAATACAACCAAGCACCAAGGACAAGCGCTATACCGTCAATAACGTGGGCAGGAACCTCGTTTCTAAGATGAGAATCAAGTTCGCCGGGGAATCCCTCTTGGATTTGAATAGGTACGATCTGTATACCACGTATAAGGATCTGTGGCTGACGGCCTTCGACCGTGCACAAAAGATAGAGCAGGGAATTGGAAGCGTTATTCTTCGTAAGCTTCGCAGCGATACTAACCCCGCGCCTACGGACTCCAGTGGAGCAACCGCAGTAGCAGACGCAACAAGGGTAAAGACCGCCTATGGTAGCAAGTACGTTATCCCTTTGGATTTCGAAGTAATTACGAGTCATGGCGTGTATTACCCCAGACAGTTATCCGAGTTACAGTTTGAAGTAACCTTGGCGGACACTACGAACGTCATTGGAGGCATGGACAGCGCAATTAGCGGGGCTGTTGACCCCTATTCTGTTACCAACTTAGAGCTACAGTACGAAACGGTATACAGCGAAGAGCTGGCCCGTAGCGCTGGCATGGAATACAGCTCCGGAAAGGCATTCCTTTACGACCACGTAGTGATGTATAAGACATTTAGCTTCTTGGATAAGACGGATGAGGTTATCAACCAAAGCATTACCCTCCCCAGGCGCAGCCTCACGGGGTTAATGCTGGTGTTTGCCAAACCCTACGAGGCCGGTAAGCGCGACTCCGAGGCCTTTCATAACCCCAACATTACTAACGTAGGGGTCAACATAAACGGCGTTCCAAACAAGGTTTACTCCCAGGGAATAAAACCTGAAGACGTCTACAGGGAGGCAAAGCGTAAGTTTGGCGACCAAATTAGCCCTGAGGAATTCTTTAAGGATAAGTACGCGCTGTGGATTGACATGCGCACGACGAACGATGAAGACCTACATGGTCAAGGTTTACGTTTAGTAAATACGCAGGATGGCATAACATTGGAGATCAAACGCACCAAGAACGCCAGTGCAGGTGACAGCGACAAGATAAACTGCTACATCTTCGTCGTCTCAGACGCGCAGCTAAGCGTGGAAATGAACCAACTTAAAAGTGTTGCATATTAATGTTAAAATATTTCTTAGATATACAATGCTTCGCGTATTTGAAAACAACGACACCAAACTGCAATGCATAGTGCAAGGCGAAACTTTGTACTTCAAAGCGAAGGAGGTGGCTTTGGCGTTGGGCTATGAGCGCCCTAGAGATGCAATTAGAGCACACGTATCTGAGAAATACCAGAAAAAATGGGTTGATCTACAAGGGGCTGCGAATCACCGCTCCTTTACTACGCAACCAAATGCCATGTTTATATCCGAACCTGGTTTGTACGAACTGATATTTAGCTCCAAACTACCCAAAGCTGTGGAGTTTCGTGATTGGGTCTTCGAAGAAGTCCTACCCGCGCTAAGGAAAACGGGTAAATATGCAATAGACAAGCGCTTCGACGGTCCAAACAAGTTGGTATTCAAAATAGAAAATGAGTTTGACCTGCATAAAAAGGTAGTGGACTACATCCGCAGATTCTACCCCCAAATGCTCATAGCCCCTGGTCTAGGTGAACTGCAGGATTCGGACGGCAAACGTATAAAGTGCTGGCAGAAAGGATATCAACGCGGCCAACCCGACTTAATGATCTTGAATGCGCACACACATTACCGCGGTTTCTGCATAGAGCTAAAGACCCCAAAAGGCAACGGCAGGTTATCTGAGGATCAGCAACTACTCTTACAGAGGTATGAAGAAAACGGCTATAAGGTGCTCGTAAGCAGCGACTACGACGAAATCTGCAGGGAGATCACTGCGTATGCTGAACACCTACGAATTCCCTGCAGGTGGTGCTGTAAGGGCTTTAAAACCTCGGAGACTTTGGCAACACACTTAAAGATATTTCATAGAATATATGGACAAGGATAAATTTAACGAGTTAAAGTTTATACAAACGCACTGGAGGGATTTGCAGGTGGGGGAGATTTATGAGATAAAGAATTACGTGGTCTTCGAAGACTTGGACCGCCTGCGTTTGGTCTTAAAGAATAAAAAAAGGACGTACACCCTTTGGGCGCCCGATAGAATAAGGTACGCCATTGAAGGGCAGGATGTTACCCATGTTATGAGTCATGGTAAAAAGGATGGCAGGTGGGTATTTGACGTGGTTAAGTATGAGCCGGAGAGTCCTCTGCATTCATAATGTCTGCTAAAGTCCGCTGCGCTTTAGGATCCGCGGAGCACCAATGCCCCACGAAGGATCCTTCCAGGAATGCACTGCCGCAATGAAGGCAGGTGTATTTTTTACGCGGTGCAGGAGTGGGCGTAATGCAGTCGGCAGGTGGTTCGCACGTAATACAGTCCATATATTGAAAGGGTGATTAGAATGCCTCCAAAGAAGGCGGCTGCGTAGGCTAGCATATACCTTTTAAAAGGGGTCCTTATATTTATTAATGTATCTTCTTTTCTTATTGAGTTCTGCATACCTTCTCCAAAAGGGGTCCTTATATTTATTAATGTATCTTCTTTTCTTCTTAATAAAGAATCAAGGGATATTAATAAATATAAGAGTGTGTTTTGAGACTCTTTGCGCAAACTAAGGACGCCTTTTCCTTACTTCCATGTTTTGAGCATGCCAATCATCAAAGCGATCCAAGTACTCCTTAAAACCGCGGGGACGATGCTGCGGGCACAAGCACTGCCAGATATGATCATCTCCTTTCCTTAAGCCGCCACACGCGTCACAGGGCGCACTCCAATACTCTGCGTTCTCCCAGCGCGTACCTTCGGCGCGGTCGAACTCCGTAAAGCGTTGGTCTATTTCTTTCTTACGAAGAGTTAACTTCCTTATGGTTTCCGCTGGGCAACATCTCGCAGCGATATCACCATGCTCCTCGCATACGACATCCAAATCATAATTACCACGACATCTATGTTGATGCCATGCGTCGGTTAAGAGCTCCCCACAGCGCGCACACACATCCTTTAAACACACCCTATTTTCTTGGTGGTATTGCAACATTTGGGGCGTGCTAAAGAGCCGATTGCAATCAGCACAGCGTCTTTCCTTAGACTTCAAACACACCCTTCCTTCCACGTGATATCGCAGCGCCTGTTTACTGCTAAACTGCCGGCTGCAAGTGCCACAGGTGGTGACGTTATCCACCTCTTTAAAACATACCTTCTTTTTTTGGTGATACTGCAAAGCCTGTTTGCTACTGAACTCCCTGTCGCAATCCTTACACTTCATTACATAATAAGAATTTATTAACCCTTATAAGGGATACTTAATAAAGTCCTGCACGCTTTCTTTTGCCCAACCGGCCATCGTCAAAAGCGCACCAAACCTTTCCGCGCGCTTCAGACCGCACATTTCATCATACAATTCCTGCACGCGCTCCCGCAGCCGATCGATCTCCTCCCTTTGCATTTCTATGGTGTCTCTTTTATCTTTTGCGTCGGCGACAATTCTTCTTACTGCGTCCACTGGGTCCATCGTATATATAATGGATCCGAACCATATTCCCTGCAATGCTCTGATAGTAGGACCCACCGGCTGCGGAAAGACCCAATTTGTCGTGGAGCAGCTATTAGGACCCTTTAGATACCGTTTCGACTATATTGTGCTATTATGCCCCACCTACGTGAATAACCGCACCTGGGAAGGCATAGGAGTGAAAGATGACGACTTCTTCGTAGATATCTTAGATCCTAATGAGTTATCCAGCCATTTGAAGTTTTGGCACAAACAATTCCCCAAGAATACACAGACACTCCTCATATTGGACGACATCGCCTGCGGGGACGACGTAAAAAGGCGCACTTCGGAGTTGGTGAAGCTTGCCTTTAGCGGCAGACACGACAATATCAGCGTTTGGTTGCTCTCGCAGCAGCTTACCAGCGTCTCTAAGCCCTTCAGGGAAAACATAGGTTCGCTTGTCGTCTTCTACACTCCGAGTCGGAGCGATCTGGAAACCATTCTCTCTGACTACGGGGGTGAGATAAGCAAGGAACAGTTACACGAATACATGCGGCATTTAAAAACGCACCAACATTCCAAGATGATCTTCTCTTTGAGGTTTCCCTACACGGTTGGAATCTATGATTCCTAATGTATATGGATATTGAGCAGCTCTTAGATGAAGTCCCCGCGCAGTTAGATGAAAGTAACCTTAAGGAACAACTCAACATCCTTGTGTCTTCGGGGAAGTGTAAAGAAATGATAGGCAAGGAACTTACCCATGAGCAAGTTAATAAGTTGTCGGAAGAGGAAGTCAAAAAGTTCCATAAAAGGTACGAGGCTGCCCTTGCAAGTAAGACCACGGACGTCGTAGCAGACTCCGCTATCCGACTTGCCACCAAGCTCCTTGGACTTGCGCTGCCCATAGACGACGTGGAGCAACTGCGGAAGGACATTAGCGAGGACTATGTCATATCCCAAGAACTTAAGATAACCTGCGGCTGGTTGTCTTTGAAGTGCGGTAAGTTAATGGCAGTCGCCTCTGCGGCACTTCACGTAGCTCAGCACGTCGACTTGAAGGAGGTACTAGGTTCCTTCGGAACATCTTGGAAGGACTTCAAGAAGGACAGAGAAGTCGAAAAGGTCTTCCAGGCAGCACTTGCTGATGATCAAGTCGCCTCAAGTACTTAGTCAAGTCGTCCTTAAGTACTTGGTCAGGTCGCGCCCAGGTTATTTCCAAGTCGTCCTTAAGTCATTCTCAAGTACTTATCAAGTCCTTAGATATAAATGAGTGAACCAGAGTCGAAGGTAGAGCAGCCCGAGCAAAAGATTACCAAGGCTAAATCTCCAGGCAGAGTTGCCGCGGGGAAGAAGCTCGCGGAGATGAACAGGAAGAACAAAGCCAAAAAAGAAGAAAAGGTGGAGGAAGAGGAATCCTTTTGGAATCCCGGCTACGTCATTGGCGCGTTAGGAGTTGCTATAGCAGCAGGCAGCCTTTACTTACAATGGCGGGCTACGAAGCCAAAAGTAGAACCGCCAACATATCGCGTGCAGGAGCCCCCTAAGAGTAGGATCCCCGCGATGGAGTGATAACCTTCTCAGTTTGTAATATAATGTCAACCAAATTGATTGACGCCGTCCAAGAAGCTGCTATCACAACCTCCATCATCGCCGGTATTGGCTGGGTAGGTAAGAAAGTCCTAAAGGAGGACCTTACTGAGGACCCAACTAAAAACCTGAGTAACTTTGCTAAGATGACCGCTGCCGTATGCGGGGCTATCATGCTAAGAAATTACCTACAGAAGGAAAAGTACCTGCCTACGGTGTAATATATAATGGCTAGCGTGGTCGCAGGTGGAGTTATTGCAGCTTTAGCATTCACTGGAGCTAATTATGGTGGTCAGTATTTAGATAGATTAGTTAGAGGCGACAAAAGCGGAGATTTAGCCGCTGAGAGGAAGAGGCATGATTTAGCGCTGGAGAAATATCAGCGGGACGTGGCAGCTTGGAATGAAAAAAGACAAGCTTACAGGGATTGGTTGGACAAGAACTACCAAGACAAGATGCAGGCGGATAAGAACTTTGAAAATACAGACTACGCCTTTAAACTTTATGCGCAAGCACACCCCGACTTTAGGTTAAGAAAGCCTCAGTTCGAGAATTACTACCAGCCTTCTAAGAAACAAAAAGACAATGAGTTGGTATTTGTAGGAGTCGCAGGGCTGGCCGGAGGCGTGGCTTTGGCGTATTTAGTCTAAGCTGCGCTTAGCCTCTAGTGGCGCCTTTGGCGCCTAGAATATAATGATCGTCTTTTTGGAAAGCGACAAGAATAACTTTACCACTTATCTGAATCCCCCCATCAAAGCCTGTAAGGTTCGGTTGGTTAGTTGCTCTTTGTACAATTCTTGGTATAATTTGATTGGCGGCTTTGTCGTTGTGAATGCCAACAAACCAAAGTTGCCAGATTCCCATTACACCCCCATAACACTGGCTAAGGAGCTAGCAAAGCATGGATATACTCTTACCACAGGATTACCCCATGAAATGAAATTCAAGAAAAATAATGGAAGCGCTAATTTAAAGGACAGTTCATTGGTAGAACTCCTGGGTCTTACTAGTACCACGATAAATAGCGGCAGTACATATGATGTAAAATGGAAAGTCGCATCCTCTTACGAAGTCTATTGCGATTTAGTCCTTAGTTACAACAATGGAGAAAAGTCTTCTCTTATGTCCAAGTTCCTGCCCAAAGGTAATCCATTTGACCCAGTAGAATACACTCCCATTTCTTTGAGCTATGACTTGTCTAATTTGGTAGAAAGCATAAACATCACCATTAAAGTGGACGGAAAGACGGTGGATTTTAACGGACGTAAGATCAATCTCGTCCTATCCTTCGCTTGAATCAAGCGAAGCGCGATTCTATTCATATAATGGGCCGCGTAGAGGACAAACTCAAAAGGATTTACTATGGACCCGAAGGCTATTGGAAAGGAGCGTCAGCTATTAAGAAACTCGCGACCGCGGCCAGGGTATCAGAAGAAACGGCTAAGAACTGGTTAAAAAAACAAACCCTCTGGCAGGTTTATCTTCCCGAGCCCAAGTACATTCCCAGGCCCAGCTTCACCGTAAATGCCCCTAATGAAGTTCATCAGGCGGATTTGCTTTTCTTACCGCACGATAAGATAAGAAGAAAGACCTATAGGTACGCTTTGACCGTAGTTGATATCGCAAGCAGATACAAGGACGCCGAACCCATAACCAGCAAGGATTCTGGGGAAGTCGCAGAAGCCCTAGGTAGGATTTATAAGCGCGTCTTGAAATGGCCTAAGCTGCTGCAAGTGGATGCGGGGACGGAGTTCATGGGCGTGGTTACTAAGACCCTGAAAGACCACAGCACTAAGATTAGAAGAGCCGAAGCTGAGTACCACAGGGGTCAGAGCATTGTTGAAAGATTTAATAAGACCCTGGCAGAGCGCCTCTTTGGGTACCAGTATTGGAAAGAGCTGGAAGATCCCTCCAAACGCAACAGGGAATGGACCCAGAGGCTCCCCCAGGTCGTCGCGGCTTTAAACAACGAGGCGGCCAGGGCTACGGGAATAAAACCCAAGGATGCCATAAAAAAGAAACACGTGGAACACAAGTCCTACGTCAGAAGTTCGAGGGCGGTCGGACTGAAGGAAAAAAAGCTACCCCGCGACATAGTGGTCAGATACCTCTATCAGCCGGGGGAACTCGAAGGTGGCAGTAAGAGAGCCACGGATCCTAACTGGTCTTTGGAAACGTATGAGATTTCGAAGTCCGTCACCAAGGAAGGGCAACCCGTGTTGTATTACCTAGATGGCCCAAGTCGTGGATTTGTCAAGGAAGAGCTGCTCATAGTCCCCAAAGACTCAGAGTAGCGCAGCACCGCGCGCCCGATTACACTCTAGGCATGTTAGCCTTACGTTACCTCTGCAATGGCCGCGCTTGTTGTTGATACGATCCACGGAGAACTGTTGATCGTCATTTGGGTCAAACCTCCATAGTAGAGGTATGTTACATTTGGCACACCTTGCCCCTTTCTTATAGACGTCGTCCACGCAGAGGTCGAACGTCATATCTTTTTCTTCGTCGTGCCGCTTGTAGCGAAGGAGTTTCTTAGCAATGTTCTCTTTGGCTATGTCTTCTGGCGTCTTATCGTAACGCAGTTGCGGCCCCCAGGCTCTTTTCAACTGCTTGGCATATTCTACGCGGCTTACGGCGGTGTAGATAAGGTTGCTCCAACACAGCCGCTGGTCTATGATCCATAAGGTTTCTTTTATGGTAAGCCCTTGCGCGCTGTGGACTGTCATGCAATAGCCCAAGCGCCAGTCTGGATGGGAGGTTATTTTTTCCACCTTTTCCATGGGTACCCAGGCTTTATCGTGCGTTACCGCATTTTGCAGTTGGATGTCGGTACCAGGTACCCAGACATCTTTTCTTTGCATGCGGGTGTCACGCGGCTTATAACAAACGGGCACCAAATGACTAGGGAACCGCTCCTGGTGTATTCTCAGTAGATCTTTTTGTATGCGCGACTGTGCTGCGCGCTTACTGCTCAGCACCAGATCCTTTGGATGCCATGTGTAAAGGAAGTTCTCGTATTTCTTCGCTCGTACGCGTTTGCGCAGTGTTTTGCATTGGTCGGCGTCACTAAGGCCCCGAAGTTCTGCTTTCAGGTTTCTTATTTGATCCTTACTGCGGTAGTCGGTGTTGATTTCCTCCGCATGGTCTACGAACCCCTTTAGCCATTCGTGGGGCATTTCTCCGGCTATAGGAGGTGGTTGACATGGATCTCCGGCGAATATTACTTGACACTTTCCACGGAGGAATTCTACGAATTCTTTGAGGATTTCCAAAGGTACGGTGCAAATCTCATCCCAAAGTATCACCGGAGGTATGTCGTGGATGGCTTCAGGTACCCACTTTTGACCATTCCAGCGAAAGAAGCTGTGGTAAGTTTGCGCGTCGTGGCCCTGACTGCATAGTTCCCTTTCCAAACGGTGTGTTGGCGTTAGCACCTTTATCTTAGGAAAGAGTTCCAAGACGCGCGTAGTCTTACCGCTGCCTCCCGTACCGTAAAGGTAAGAGAAGCGTTGGTAGGAAATGGGGTCCTTTACGGTTGGCATGGGCCTCATCGTGGGCATTACGACGCCCCAAGTATTTTCTCCGTGATATTCTACACGTTCTCTCCATGCTTTTATCTCCTCATCTTTAACGCGCCATTGACCACTTTCCGCCAACTCATCTTCGGTGTAGAATTCCTTCATCTTTTCTAACACTTCAGGCTTTACGTACAAGGAATCCGTGGCTACGCGCGGGATGTCCTCTTTGTCAAACCGCAGGAGCATCGCAAGTAGGTTAATGTGCGCATATGCTAACATACTCGCACGCAGATGGTAATACTGCGGTCGATGGTCCTGGTAATAACACAGCGCATTCCATTTGTGTAGTTTATCATCTACAAGGTAGTCCCACTTTTCCACGGATACCATTGTTCCTTCATCATGTGCGCGCTTAATAAGGAAACTTAGTTCGCCTTCGTCCGTTATTAGGCGCCGCTGCATGTGTTTTTCTCCTTCTTTTGCGCCCTGCGTGAATTTACCTATGACCACACGCGCCGTGGGGTTATGCTCGGGTAACCACTGCGTAAAGGCGCTGTGACAAAGTATGGCTTCATGCGCTGTGTATTTTAAAAGTTTACGCTCTTCAAAGAACTTCAATAGGGGTATGGGTATCCATTCTTTCTCCTGCAGGTGCTTCCCGTACCACGCGTAAATTATTGGATGTAAGTCTTTAGCCAACTTCCAAGACGTTAACCGTACGAACCCCGTTACTGGGGCGTCGTAGTGACCATCCAACGCAACACGAAAGAACTGCGAATCTGGATGTCCGTAACGGTCGTAATATTCCTTACAATCCCCTAGACCTTTAAAACTTGCAGGGTAACAGTGTTTCATATCCAGCGACACGTATTCGTCTTCGTCGTATTCCATGTTCCAAAGACCACCGTGACCATGCTCTACGCAAGCTTTAGCTATGTCTTTGAACTCCTCCGGCGTGGATTTCCACCCGTTTCTCTTTTTGGCCGCTAAGAAGTCCAAACTACGAGAGCTGAGGACCTCGTCTGAGAAGTCCTCACCAAGGGATTCACATGCACTTTGTATGCGCAGGTGTTCCATTTCCGGTCGGTATAAAGTACCATCTTGCGTCATAAATTGACACCCCTCCGCATCCATTAACCAAATAGAATTCTCATGAACTAATTCTGTCAATGGTGACTTCTTGTAAACGCGCGTCTCCTTCTTCTTAGGGAACCTTAACTCCCTCCACGCATGTGCGTTGTGCTGGTAAATTACGATAGGAGCACCCCGGCCCCCATACTTGTGCGTCCCAGAGTAGATAAAGCCGTCGGTGATATCCTTGACGTGTATGCGCCTTTCTAACGCGGTTTCCAACTTCTTGATGTTTTCGATGGTTCCTCCGGTTTTACGAGTAGCATGCTCCCATTTCCTGATGGCTTCTCTTCTCTTTAAGGTTAATTTACCACCGCGGGAGGAATCTTCGAAGAACTCTCTAACCAGCTTCCCTACGCAGTTACCCGGATGCCGCATTGGTTTTAACTTTTTAACATCCGGCGTCTTTATCTTGTACGCACCGTAAATAACCACGGTAACCGGGTAAGCAACTTCGTAGAACAGCATGTCTATTCCCTCAAGTGCTCCCGGTCGCGTGTCCTTGTTTAAAACAAACAGGTCCTTCCTGCCAGACGCCCGTATTGGATTCCTGCCCTTTTCTATTATCCACTCGCCGTCTAAATACTTTATAAACGTCAACTCCAAACGGTAGTCGCCTTCGGGCATCAAATTGATTATCCTTTCTGCTCTTTCCTCGTCCATCGTCTCGTCTGTATCTCCCTCCATAAATGTCGTGAAGGCAAAGTCGGCGTCTAAGCGGTCCAGCACCTGAGTTCGCAGTCGGCGCACAGTTTTATTTCTAATGCTTTTGATGGTATCCATCTATATATAAAGGATATTTTAACCTCCGTTTGCGGTACCCAACACAGCAGCAGTAAGGACACACCGCGGGAAATCCCGTAAATCTGCTGTACCCGCGTTCGGAATAACGCCTGTAAAACCCGTGAATATACGGCATCGATCGCGAGTCCCCCTTACTGCTGCTCGTTTTGATTTTGTTAGCGATGTAAAATAACACAAATAACATGAAATAATTGGAATTTTATGGTTGTGAAAGTCTAGTCTCACAAGACAAGAAATGGCCAGCTTCGGGGATTATCCGGGAGATTTGATACTCTAATCTGGAGACCGGGAGATACGGTCCAAAATCTGGAGACTCCCGGTTTATCCGGGAGAGTTGACAGCCCTGCCTATGGGTCTATGGGTCTATGAGGTATATGTTTTTATTATCATTATTATTAGATGTTCTTTGAAGTAGAGTGATTTACAAAAACCCGTGGGGAAAAAAGCGTAATAGGAGGGAGAGACAAAATAGAAAAAAAGGCTTACTAATAAAGAGTAATATGTTTAAGTGTGTTTCACGGGTTCATGAAAAGAACTCCGAAATTAAATATATGTCAAGTCAACACAAATTAGAAAATGATGTACAACATTATTAAGTCTAGGTTTAACACAACTTTTTATTTTACCAAAAATGAGATGTCTTCAACATTCATTTTATAAGTGTGAATTGAAAGGAAAGGAGAGTTGATCATCACAGTGCGTACTAAATAAACGAGCGCTGTAAAGAAAGACCAAGGGAGCACGTTAAAATTTTGATTGTGTTGGTTTATCTTCGATTTTATCGCACGTATTCTAAGATATAGCAGGCGTTCCTTGTAGTTCTTGTTTACGTGCGCGCGCTACACTTTATGGCAGGCGTTCCTTGCTTTAGTCAGGCTAGCGAATTTACTCCGAAAACCAAGGGAGCACGGCAGACATAAATTTGTTGATTGGTCTTCCTGTGGTACATAATTTCATTGATTGGTCCTCCTGTGGTATAGACGCGCATGCGGTTACTTAAAAGTCGCGCGGGCTCATACGTAAACAATATGGCGGATGATAAATATAAATGACGGGGAGTGAAACTAGGATCATGTGACCGGGTATCGGCCAATCAGCATCAGGAAATTACCAACGTACTTTGTAGCATGCTCATCACGGTGTTTTTGGCCAGCTGTTTATCGTGAAAGCCTAGCATTAGCATAAATGAGCAATTAAAACAGCCTGGAAGATAATTTATTTCAAACATTTGCATACCGGAAACCAAAATGTCTTCACTTTGTTTTCTTAATTTTGTTGCTTTTTTTTTCTTTTAATGGTGCTTTGTCTGGGTCAGACAAACAAAGGCTTTTTCTTCAGTTAGTATTGGATTTTGTGTGTTTTATATCATATGAAATGCAGGCCTTCAAAACTTTTTTATTGAAGGAAATTATAAAAGAGGAGAGAAAGAAAGGAAGTCAATTTACATTCATTTTTTGGCATTGCTACCGAAAAAATCCAAACACGGAATAATTATTGCCTTCAAAGCAAATAAAGAGGTCGTAAAAAGGATTTCCGTGTGTTGGTTACTAATGATAGAATTTTAATCGTCTTGTCAGTCGTAAAAACTTGATTTTATTCTAGCGTAAAAGGCAACAGCAAGCCTTTGTCTTTTGGCGAATAAAAATTACTTCAATTACAATTATAAAAGTAGATTTTAATACATGTAAAAAACGATATTCGTCTGCCAATTATTAACAGCCTTAGTATAAAGCTAAAAAGGCAAAGAACAGGATGTAAATACAAAAAAGCAAAAAAACAAAACAAAACAAAAAAACAATGAAGCACTAAAAGTACGAGGTCGATCAATCAACAATTAAAGTTATTTTGCTTTCAAGGATTCAAATATTTACTAGAATTGCATATTTACACTAAATACTTTTTGAAAATTGTATCTAGAACTTACAGAGTTATCAGAGTAACTTATCCTTCTGCTGTGTGATGAAATTGTTTTCGAAATTGTGGATTTGAGTTTTTGAAGCTACAGTATTATCAGCCTGAAAGATCGCTAATCAATTTCACTTTGAAGTCCCAAAATTCACCAAGATGTGAACTTGCGGCGAACAAACTGTTGAAGTTTCGTAAAACCAAAGAGCAAATAGATGAAATACCCATTGACCGAGTCGACCTGGACGCATACATTAGCAATAATTTAGCTCATTAACTGGCCCTGGCAACCCAAGTGGCCCTGGCAACCTGACGTAGCATTGTCGAAAAGTTTGAAAAAGTTGCATTCCCCGTCAATATTATATATGCCGCCATCTTTGATATTTACTTGAGCCCACGCTATTTTTCGCGGATAACCGTATTCGTCAGCATACGTCATTACCACAGGAAGACCAATCAACAAATTTATGTCTGGCGTGCTCCCTTGCGAAAACCGACGAATTTCTTGCGAGGAGCGGAGCGACGTGTAAAAAGGGAGGGGAATGAAACTGTAAACCACGTGACCCTTTTCAGCCAATCAAACAATCCAAAATGAAAATATTTTTCGCTCTATGCTGCTAGTAATATCTATAGAAACGGATTACGTGACAAATTCAAAAAAATGACGTGTAACGTCAAACAGATGAAAACAAACAAAATGGCGTCCTTGAGCGAAGAGCAAAACAAAGTTTTTAATCTCGTAGAAAAAGGTTTTATTGTGTTTATTAGTGGAATAGCTGGAAGCGGAAAATCATCTTTAATTAGATATATATAAAAGGAGTTGAGAAAGGGAGCAAGCGGTGTTTTTATCACCTCATCAACGGACATTGCGGCTCAAAATATATGAGGATCGACAATACATTATTTCGCCGGCGTGATAGGAAAAAAATCGGCTCACGAACTGGTGAACATAATAAAGAATAATCCTACTGCTGAAAAGTTTGCCTGATCACATGGCTTTAGCCCTTTTTCGTTACACTCGGTCTTGTAAACTTAATATGCCTAGATGCACGCTAGATAGATCAACCAAGAACAATGACTTTCCTTACACAAACAAAATTTTAATGTGCTCCCTTGGAAAGACTTTAAAAAATGCTCCCGTTGAAGCCTGAAATCATTTTTTCAGGTCTTTCTTTACAGCGTTCGCTTAGATTGCTTATTCATTGTGATGATCAACACTCTAACATTCCGCTAATATTCACTAAATAGTACAAATATTTAGTTTTGTTAACTGTCGTGTCTTCGTTGTAATTTTCGCGCGCTTTATAATGTATGCGGAGATTATGTATGCAAATTGTGTTGTAAGAGCGCCTCGTGGGACGAGACGGGCTAGGATACCACGAATTTTTTAGTTTCTCCCTTTTCTTTTCTTTTTCTTGGGATAAAGTTGATTACTGTAACCACATTAACGGTTTTACAAATATACTGCCACAGCAAGGCATTTCTTGAAATAAAAACGTCATTGAAAGCTGTTATTTACAAAAAGAATGTGAGTAAAATAATAATAAACTGCAAATACTGACAAAAAACGCCATATTTGTGACTGAAAGTCCGTAGCGAACGAGCCGAGTCAAGCTCTATCCATGTGCTTTTCGCGTGTTTGTTGAGCTCGCTATGAATGCTGGGAAGTCTTACTCGCTCACATAGAGATAGCATAGAGTCTCGATGCCCTTATAAGGGCACCGTAGACAAAAAATGACGACTATCATTATCGATTTTTGTAATAAACAAGAACCTGGTGCAGTATACACTGGGATACCTAGGTGTAACAGTTTACTTGAGTATTTAAGACTAAGGTCAAACGTCGAACTTCTAACGAGCCTAACCTAATGACATCGATGAATGCAACCTTATTATCCATCGTTGTTCAAAGCGTGACGTTTGACCTTTATAGACTGTAAGACTTTGACTCTTTGGCAAAAGCCATTTTGGGTAAAACGTTTATGCCAAAAAAATCGAACAAAATCCATTTTGAAGTGATCTAATTTCAATTCCGTCTAAGTTCGTTTCTAATTTTAATGATAATGATATGTTTATTGTTCTTGTCAAGTTTAACTAAATCTATACTTTTTGTTAGGTAATAATATAGTTTCGAGTGCAATTTGAAAATAATTTGCACGAGTTTGTTTTTGAAAGAGGCTGTAATTGCAAGCGGCCGTAGAAAAATGGAGTTGGAAAATTGGTTCAAGTACTAGCTATGATGGACGATACACGTTATTCCACTGATCATTGGATGCCTGGGCAACGTTAAAAATTTGAAACCTAGCATCTCAAGGGTACTTGAGAAAAAGCTAGGAAATTGGACTTTGGCAGAGATAGTAGTTGTTTGTAACTCTGCATGAGACAATTGTAAGGAAAAATTTAAGTGGAATTTACAGGTCAGTTTAGGTTCAAGTTTGAGGAGACCATTAACTTGCAGATTCATAAGTTGTTATTACGTTTTCCTGTGGTTGATTCTGCATGGTCTAGCCGTGTTTCATGGGTTATGCATGGGTTATAACAATAATAATATTAATATTTTCTTTGTTAGAGGAGGCTGATTAAAATGGCAGCTTTCACTGATGTGGACCTCATATCAAACAATGTGTTAAGAGATAGTCGGCAGTTTTGAAGAGCAACGCGTGTCCACAACTTTTGAGAGGCCTAAAAATGGCTAATAGAACTTGAAAATATCGTCTATTTACTTGAATAACTTCAAAGTGCTTTATCATTTACCTGACAAAGTGCCCACCCTGGACGCAAAATTATAGTCTTTTATCTTAGTACTGGTATAAGTTTTGTTTTGATATGTTTTGTTTCTGAATTAAAAACCGTGATTTTCAAAGTTCTCAAAATTAATTAACGTCGCACTTAAAGACCCGGCCAAGGTGTATCACTGAGAAAAAAATAAAGAAAACCACTTTCGCGTGCAATATGCATGCATGAAGTACTACTGTATGTTTATACGTTTATTGTTTTTGATGAAACACTGAGTCACTAGATCAGATAAATGAATGAATTTTACCAATTAGTAACTGCCAACTTGGGCAGATCATAATCTTCAAGAGTGTTTCTCACATGCCTCTTTTCAGTCAATTGTGTTATTGTTTTCTCTGAAATTCTTAGAAACTGCCTTTGGTATTACGAGAATCATATCCTTAAAATGGTTGTAACTGCCAACTTGGGCAGATCATAATCTTCAAGAGTGTTTCTCACATGCCTCTTTTCAGTCAATTGTGTTATTGTTTTCTCTGAAATTCTTAGAAACTGCCTTTGGTATTACGAGAATCATATCCTTAAAATGGTTGTGACTGGTCCTGAAAATCAAATAATACTCGAAGAAACTTTTACAAAGCCACGTCACTACTTGCGCCAAACAAAGCGTTTTGTCAACCTGGTAAATCTAATGTAATCGGCTTATTTTAGACATGTACAGTTCATCATTTCAAAAGTTACTTGGCTTTAAAAGCTTTACAATTGTTAAATGTTTACTACTGATAGAGAAATAAAAGTACCTGGTTTGGCCAGTGGTTCAGTACTTGTACTCTAGCTTGTCTTCTCCAAAAATAAGAGAGAATGATAGCTTTTTAGCGCAGACTAACTATTGTCTATCATTCCTTCATATCTGGCTTTGAAAACACTGTGATAGGTTGGTAACTGATAAGGCGGATCATTTTGATTGGCTGTTAAAAGCTGCGTGTCAGACGGAACCAATCAACTGATCTTCTCTTTCTGTCACTCAGGGCTTTTTTTCCCTTCTTACCCTTTTTTTGCAGTCTTTCTTATGCTTAACCTCTATGCTTTATTCATGTTAACATAAAGAACTATTTCTAAATTCTTTCAGTTCCTCTCTTCTCGATTCCTTTTTTGCAATCCAGTTTCCATTTGGTACTTTTCATTTTCAAATAAAGTTCTTATGTGCTCATGGTTGTGTGATGGTGTGCGTGTTTTTTTCTAAGGATGGACGATATACGTTATTCCACTGATCATTGGATGCCTGGGCAACGTTAAAAATTTGAAACCTAACATCTCCAGGGCTCTTGAGAAAAAGCTAGGAAATTGGACTTTGGCAGAGATAGTAGTTGTTTGTAACTCTGCATGAGACAAGTTTGAGGAGACCATTAACTTGCAGATTCATAAGTTGTTTTTACGTTTTCTTGTGGTTAATTCTGCATGCTCTAGCCGTGTTTCATGGGTTATGCATGGGTTATAACAATAATAATAATATTTTATTTGTTAGAGGAGGCTGATTATAATGGCAGCTTTCACTGATGTGGACCTCATATCAAA
The DNA here is from genome assembly GCF_029948245.1 of Actinia tenebrosa. Taxonomy (NCBI): domain Eukaryota; kingdom Metazoa; phylum Cnidaria; class Anthozoa; order Actiniaria; family Actiniidae; genus Actinia; species Actinia tenebrosa. The sequence goes on along the minus strand of NW_028292581.1, from coordinate 11,198,654 downwards.
CATTGTGTTAAGAGATAGTCGGCAGTTTCGAAGAGACAACGCGCGTCCACAACTTTTGAGAGGCCTAAAAATGGCTAATAGAACTTGAAAATTTCGCTTATTTACTTGAATAACTTCAAAGTGCTTTATTGTTTACCTGACAAAGTGCCCACCCTGGACGCAAAATTATAGTCTTTTAGCTTTGTACTGGTAACATACGACATCGAGCACGGCAGCGCGTAAAAGCAGCGCACGCCACCGGTGCTTCCCTAAAACAAAACTTAAACTTAAATCGCAGTAATAAATGTACTAAAGACACCCATTATTGAGTATTTCAATCTACATGTCTATTTCTTTTAATTTTGCTTAAAGTGGTTACACTGTGGTTACAGTGTATTTTCTGTTTCTATGACCCGCACAAGCCGGGTCCAGCGGATGCCACAGCCTGTTTTTTCGTGTTTTGGTTGAACTTCCATCAGACGTACCATTGTAAAAACGGTTTACGTTACTTTGCGAATCACACTGGCATCTCACTTCTGAGTCTTTGGTTCAATTCCTGGACTCGGGATCAGATGTGTGTGAGTAGAGTTTGCTTATATTGCTTCTATGTATTTTTATATCTCATAACATTAGGATAGCGTTAGATTTTAAAACATTTTTGGGTCTTCAATGTTTGTAAAGCGCTGTTGAACTAAAGGAATTAGCGCTATATAAAATATAATTTATAATTTATTGTTATTATATATCGGTCTCTCTCTATTCGAGGGTTTTCCTCCACTTTCTCCTGTTTTCCTTCCCTCAGCAAAACCTAACATGCTAAATAACGATTCGATCAGCAAGTTAGCTGTGCCCTGACCGACCTAGATTAGGCCAGAAGTTGTTTCAGGGTATCGATAGAATTTGTAAGTTTGAATGTTCAAATAGTTCAGTAATTTTCAGATTAATAGAAACCAAACACCCCGACGTCTGAAGTATGAAAAGCGCTCGTTTTTTTTTGTACTTCATTGCTGTGGAGCATGGGCTGTAGGATAATATTTGGTTTGTGACGGGGAAAATGCTAATTACTCACTTGGATCTGTCTATCGATGTTTTAATGATAGTTACGTTAGACTTTGATTTGATGAATAAACATGAATTAAATGGTCGTTTGACCTTCATTAATAGTTTTCTTTGATTTTAACCGCCATCTTTGTCTTTCTAATGAGCCCGCTACATTTATTATGAAAAACCGCAAATACGTCATTTAAACAGGGAGCCCAGTTTCTGTTGTATTTTCTTTTTACTAAAAATAAAGAGGATAGGCCTAAAGTGGGCGTTGCCCCTCTCAACCAATGAGATGTATGGATTATGTACCACGTGACCACTTTGAATTGCTTTGAGCTCGATGCCAGTTGTTCCGTCATTATGCGGCCTCGTTTCAGTTTTACGGGTCCAAAATTTTGTTTTGCAAACTCCTTAGAAAATAACAATCAACTGTTCTTGTCGTTGTCGTCAATTAAAACGTTCTCGATCCCAATACAAGTATCGCTTTTTATCATATATTATTACTTGAATTGCTGTCAATAAAACGTTCTTCTTAGAAAGAATTAAACATGTTTACTACTGAGCACTTTAAAAGAATGTTTTAGCACATGATTTAAAGTATGGCGAGCTAACATCGGCGCTAACATCCTTTGTTTAATGTTTTAAAAATATAAATCTAAATACTGCTATGCATTTTACTTAGTACAAGTAAAGCATTGAACCCTAACGAACTCTTCATGGCTGTAAGAAGTATCCAAAATACTCAGGTGTATTAAGGCCTGGTAAATAGTTTCAAAATATCCCCCGCGAAGCTTTTTCCTTTGCTTGCAAATCCAAGATGGCGGATGCTTAGGGATACACGCGGCCGAAGATTCAAAATGAGATTCGAAGCGTTGTTTGCTATGAAAGGTATTTTTCTTTCTTGGTTGTACAAAGCTGAGTTTGTATGTTTGAAGATGGGAACAACAGAAGTTCATGAGATATGATGAATGAAGGTGAGTGATACCAAGTTGTTGTTTTAACTTGACCTTTTAAGGTCAATTAAAATTTTAAAGATTCGAACGCAACGGTAATGAAACCGTATTATCACGAAGTTTGCATTTTTGTTTGACTCTGCTACGAGTCGAATTGAGAAACAGAGCCGTTGAAGGTTAAACACAATAAGGCTTATCCAAAGCGATGCAAATCTTATTCACCAAGCTTTGTAAGAATGTTTTACAAATTTTCCATTGTTTTTTTTTTTTTTTTTTTTTTGCCCGGGTTTTTTTGCTGCTTGTTTACAAGTTGAACTCATAAATCTTATATGTTTTGCGGATGAAACAGGTCACAATACCGAGTTCTTCTAACCTAGGAATTGTTGTTGCGTTGTATTTTTATCAGTGATTGCCTACAGAAATTTGCTACAACACTAATTTTGTATTTGCTTCCAGACAATGTAATATTGCTGGGTGTATTTATAAGCTATTTGATAGGCTTATAATACATTAGCTTGTCATCATAATTGGTGGACAAAAGTTGTCGTTTCTCATGGTAAGTTTCATACATTATCAATTTAATTGATCTTTGTTTTAGTTTGATGTCCCAATCTATAGCTGGATTATTCCCTATATACAACCCATAACATGATGATTCTAACTTTATAAATAAACAATTTATTTAGAAATATTTTGTGCCCTCAAAAGTATGTAAAAAATTAATAATACATGCTTGATGTATATACAAAATCGTTTAAAAATGTGAAAATAGCAAATCATGTTTCATCTATATACAAAGTTATTTAAAATATTATACACTCGAATGCAAAAATAACAATACATGCTTCATCTATATACAAAGTTATTTAAATATTTATACAATTAAATACAAAAATAGCAGTAATGGATGCTTTCTCTATATACAAAGTTGTTTTCAAACATATTCACTGCAGTAGGTAGTTGTGTTTGTGAATGCTTCTTAACATCTGTATTTAGTCATTGGTGTGAATAGTTCTAACAGCAGCTTCATCTAGAAATACTATCTTATTAATCTCATACAAAAAAATTATTAATTTAATATACATGATGTATACATATAATGGCCCTTTTATATTTCTTGAGACATGTAAACATCATACTACCTATTGGAGGTGTACAGTTATTTTCCATAATTTAAGAAGTTCTGAAGCTGTTTTTAATTGTACTTTCTTTGTTTTGAACTCATCTACTTGTACTACAGGCTCTTCAGCATCGTCAAGGAATGAGCTCAGATGTTTGAAAGCTTTGAGAACTGCAATTTGGATTTTCACAAGGTGAGTTTCATATCTTTCAATGTGAAACCTTGATTTGGAATTATGTCTTAAATTCTCTCTTAGTTTGTCATACTTCAAAACTTCCTCACAGGGGCCTAGCACTGTACATAAGGCTTTTGCTGTCTTGGAGTTGAGTTGTTGATTGTTTGTTTCATCTGAATTCTTTTTCTTTTTGGTTTCTGGTGTACATTCATTGACCTCAGGAAATGAGTATGGCCTTTTACCATGTAGTTTGTTTCCTTCTTCAGCAGTTGTTGGTGTTTTATTTACAGCAGTCAATACATTCTCTGTCCCTCTGGTCTTGTCATCACCCAAGACACTTCCATGCATTTCTTCAGTCATCTCTTGATGTGCAGCCATTTGTTCTTCTTCTGATTCTATGTCACATGTAGTTGTAAAGGCTTCTCCATCCATGTTGTCCTCATCATCAGCCAAGGCATTACAAACATCACTGTCTTCTGTTATTAGCTGAATCATTTGCTCTGTAGAAATGGCATTGTCATCCTCATCATCAGGCACAGTTCCAGAGCAATAGCATGTTTCAGGGACATGCCACTTACCCTTGGCATCTCTCAGCTTTGTTGCTGGAATCTTGACCTTGCTCTCTAGGCATTTGTTCCAGGAAGTGTCTAGATGTTGTTGCTCCTTCTTTATTGTACTTGATCGAAAATGATGAAGCTGTGGTCCCTCTTCTCTGAAGCTTGTTTCATCATGACCATCAAGGAATTCTATTCCACCAACAACTTCTTTCCACCATACTCCTTCTCCTGGCTCCAAATAGTCTGCAATGAGCTTCAGGTGTGCCTCCCAGTCCCCTGCATATTTCATCAGATCAGTTGTGGGCACAAAGGTGTTTCCCATCCTTAGAAGAGACTTAGCTAGTTTGCTGATCTCCCTTTCTTCTTTGAGAACATAGTTTAGACCAGGTTTGGATGGATCTTGTTTGACATGAAGAATGGCATTCTTTGGCAGATCTTGTATTCTCCTGCTCCAAGTCTTGGAAGTGATATCTGATATCTTCTCAAAAAATCTTTCAAACATTTCAGCATTAATGGACCTGTGGGATGTTATTCTAAGAAGCTGTGAGGAGTGTGTGATGCAGCTGTGGAAGTACAATCCAAAAAGTTTTCTGTAGCTCAGGGACTTTGGAGGAGTCAGTACTCTTCGGCATTGAATAGCATGCCTCCAACAAAGGTTGTGGAGGCGTAGGATCATCTTGGGGCATCTCTTCTCATCCTGGCTATAATAGATCTCAGCCATTTCACACAAAGTTACAAGTAGAAGTTTAACTTCCCGGTTGGCCAGTGGGTAAAGGGCAATTGTCACATAAAGAAGTGTCTTTCTGTAGTCCACACCTCTAAGTTTCTCTTTACCTAGCTGTACAGAAAGGATTTCCTTAAGCTTGATCAATGTGTCAATGTCTGTTATGTGATGAGGCAGTTCTTGCAAGATGTTTTTGATGTGGTTCATCAAACAATGTAATGGTTCAAAGCACAGCACTTCATACATTTCCAGATTGAGATCTTGAACTGAGGCATTATGGTGTAGCAATGCAGGCAGTCTAGTTGTTCCACCTAGTACTTCTGCTAGCTCTTTCTGTAGCTCATTCTTTTTCCCTTCATCAGACATACCCCTAGCTCTAAGCTCAGCTTTGAGTTCATTGACTTTCAAGTCCTTGAATGGATGCAGTGAATTCTTTCTCCCAGCAGGACCAGCAGTAATCAAATTCTTTTTCTCTTCTAACGTTTTATATTTCCTCTGGAAGGAGTATTCCATATCACAGCTAAAATTAATATCACCATCGCAACCTGGACATCCATAGTGGCCCCCATGTTGAGTTCCATCTTCCATTTCTGCTGCTGGATTGTCCCCATTCATGAATCTCATGACATCCTTTATTCCTATTCCAGATTCAGTTGTGATATTGTCTTTCAATTTCTTTAAGTCTTCCTGTCTTGTAGGCACAAACTGCATTTGGTCCTCTACTGTTGATCTACTGGGACCCAGTATATACAGCTGTGGCTCTTCAATTGTGGCTTGGATGTCTATACTTCGGCCTGTCTTAGTAGCAAACTCTTCTGTGCTTAAATGAATTGCATTGTCATACAGTTCTCTTACGCAGAACAGCATATGCCCATGATTTGCCACTGTTGAGTGGTCATGCCATGTTAGCCAATGTCTTTGGCGCTGCAATTTCTTTAAGCGACTTCTCATTTCTTCAGTGTCATCTCCAGTTGTTTCGTTAATTCTTTTCAGCTCACTCATTATTTCTTCTCTGGTTAATTTGTCATATGAACTGTCATCTTTGATTCTGAGTAGATCCTTGTTTCTAACGAGTGCTTCAGATCTAATTTGCTGTAGGGGGATTTTTCTTGCAGAGACATTAGTCTTTTTTTGGATAACTTCACCCTCATTACTAATAGCTAACTTAACTATTTCGGTTTGTACCAGTGGAACTCCAACATCATATGTCCCATCCTCAATTAGTTGCTTGATGGATGCCCGGATCTTCTCATTGGTGCGAGGAACTGGAACTGATATCTCACCTCCTGCCTGCTTCTTCAGTGCTCATCTTACTCGAAATTCTGTAAGCCACATATACAAGAAATTACTATATTTCAACTCACAGTACATCATATAACTAAGCACACATTATTATTGTTTAAGATAGTAAAAAAAAAAACTGCACATGCAATAATAGAAAAACAAAGTTCATATTTGTTTTATCCATTCCCTCATCAACGTTTGAATTTCCCATTCCCTAATAGAACAAACTTATTGTACTGGAGCTTACCGGTATTTAAATATATTTACCACAGGCATCCCAACTACATTGATGACAATTCAAAATCAATGATATATAGATTTTAAATACCTTTTGGACCATCCTTATTTTCAGGCTTATCAAAATTTGCCAGGCTAACACCTTGAGTTTTCTGCAGTAAGGTCTTCAATATTTGACCACCATTTGGAGGAGTGGAGTCTTGCCCTTTGTACCGTATCTTGTACACCCTAGCCTTTTCAGACCAGTTTACTTGTTCATGCGGCCATGAGTTGATGTCTATCAAAAGCTGATCGATATCACCTGCAATGTTTTCTAATGCAGGAATGTGGGACCTCTCTTTTATTTTAGGGGGTGTTGTACTTGCCCTTTCTTGTGCCTGTTCTGGTGTTTCAAATGACTGTGCTAATCGGCGTTGTTGTCTTGCATTGTAGGATTCCCTTAAATTTAGGTGCACACCAGTGTCATTCTCCATTAAAACCCTGTTTTCAACATCTCTCTTGGTCTGTCGAAGCTTATTCCTTTTTTCTTTTTTCTTTTCCACAGGGGAAAGTTTTCTCTGAAGACCAGCATCTGGGACAAGAACTAGTATTTCCCTTAGTGTCTTTCCAAAGTTTTCTTTACATTTTTCATTGTATGTTGAATAAATTGTTTGTCCAACAGACTTCAGCTGTTTTTTTGTTGCCTTTAACCCTTCAGAAAGCAGTGTATGTTTTTTAGAATCTGTGGCAATACTGGTAAGCGGGCCCCTTTTACCTAACATGGACATTTTTTTCAAAGGATACGCTGCTTGATACTGTGAGTTATAGAGTTGGCAAGCCTTGCAATTTGTTATCGAGTGTGCTTTTCGTGTTTCGCTGGTCATCCTCTTTCCCTGATCAGACCAGTTTGTCATCGAAAATTGAGACAAATACAGCTCCTTGTCTTTTTTGTTTCTCCAGTTAGCAATTTGCTCATCTATTTTCCTCGCAACACGGTTAAATTCGTACTGCGTTAGGTTAAATTTTGCATGGCCACTGAAATGTTCACTGTAAAGTTGATACCTTTCATGCAAAACCCTTGCCCCAAACTTTGCCTTTCCCTCATTAAAGGCCTTTTTTATAGAACACAGGCTCTTGGTTTCTCGAATGCACACTCTAGCCCAGGCACATTCTACTTTTACAGACATATTGAACTTAAGTATTGTTCAAGTGAATTAATTATCCTTGAAGAAAAGTAAAGTGCATAAACCATATAGCTTCTAAAGAAGCTGTATGCAAACTAAACTTAGGTCTTCAACTAAATTAATCCCCCTCAAACAAAAATAAGTTTGAAAAGAATTGATATAGCTTCTACGGAAGCTGTTTAAACACAAGTAATTACTTGTAATAAGGGTATGACTTCAACAGACTGTCTCGTAGGAGATCCCTTTGCCTCGACTAAACCGATTGAATTGAAGAGAAATTTGAGGCTCTGTTTGCAAATTGACGCGCGTTGCAAGGTTTTCCCGCCTAAAACTCAAATAAACATGAAGATATTGAAGAATATTTAACATTTTAATAGAGCAGAACTTTTATTTGTTAGTAAACGATCACTCAAACATCGTGGTGTGCATAACCTTTTTCAAATCAAAATTACCTGTCTAAAACTTCCAAAAAGGAATATCTTTGCTCATTTTATAATAGAAGAGGTATCAAATGATTGAACCATGCTCGTAGAATCATCAATATTATCTGTATTTTATGAGCAATTTGAAATCAAACATAGAGGGAATCGAAGGTTTTCGTCCGCCATTTTGAAATTGTGCCATTTTTTCCCTTGGGGAGGTAAGACGAAGATTTTAAAAGCTTCAAAACCAATGGGGTTTTATATCCCCTCTCTCCCCTGGATGGGGAATTTGACTATTTCGGGCCCATTCCCCGCTCGGTATGCAAACCAAAATGGCTGCTCCAAGAAATGGTTAGAAAAAGCAATAGTTTTTCTAAAATGGGGAACATTTAATCATATAAAATCATGTAAATTTATATTTTTCTGAAAAGTAGCATGGTTGTTCTTTATAAAGACGCCTTTCAACTTAGTCCAGAAAGCTTCGTTTCCAAACAGTAAAAGGAAAAGATGCTCAAAATAGTCAATTTACTCGTGACTTTGGAATTTTTCTTCATTTATCTACATTGTAGTCAACCTTAAAAAGCGTATTTGAATTATTCAATTACATATGAGTACATAAGGGCCGGATAAGGCAAAGTTAAAAGTCTTTAAATTTTCCCCATTTTACAATCCTTTTCACCGAGTTTTTAATGTAGTATTTTTCAAGAAATTTTACAGACAAGGGTTGCCATAGCAACGAAAATGAAAAAAAAGACTTCATTTTGATATGATTAATAATATATGTCAGTTCGGTGAAGAAAAAATTATTTAGGGGTTAGAAATTTTTTTAAAAAATTTTTAGCCTCGTTTCCATGCTAAAGTCAGGCCTTAATACACCTGAAAGACGTTTCGTAGTAGCTCTAACCATCTTAAATCAATTTGTTTTTTAAACGTCGATACGTGTTACTTAAAACTAGACACTCAGCTGCTGCATTTTATCCATAGAAATGGCTCGTGACGGGAGATTCCATTCGTCATGTACATGATCTTCAGATAGTGAGATTAGTACATCTACAATTAATTAATACGAAAAATACCTCGAAAATAATCCGTAGAACAAGCGAACAATGCTTCCAATTTGATTCAGTATGTTCAGGAAAACCTAGACTTGCCCCAAGTCGACCTCTCTTGTTTTCCCGGCGTTTTTTAAATTCGAGCGCAGCGAGCGAGCGACCAGTAAAAAAAAAAAACAAACAAAAAAACAAAGCGGGCGGCGGAATTTGCGAAAGTCTAAGGAAAACCCAAAGGAACCTTTCGAATAATTTTGAAAACAAACGAACAATGCTTTCCTTATTTAGATGAAGGGGACAGGTTAGTTTCCTTATATAGATGAAGGGGACAGGGTAGTTTCCTTATATGGCGATGGCGCGTCATCATCTGGCATCAAGGTTAGCACGATGAAATTGTATTTTGGGCCTATCCTCTTAATATTTAGTAAAGCAGAATACAACAGAAAATGGGCTCCCTGTGTTAATCACGTATTCTATTCTAGTTTTCTTTTCCAGTTTTGTTTGGGGTTCCCTTGTCTTAGTTTAGATATTAGATTATAAGCGTAAGCAGTATACCAGCAATCCAATTGCTACAATTGTTAAAGCATTTTTCATATGACTGTTAAACCACGTTAATCACAGTCTTTCCTAATAAGATATTGCAGGCTCAGCAATAACAAAGATGGCGAATTTTATCGAAGGAAAAGGAGGTTTATTCATCGGAGACTTACATAACAATCAATAAAATATCGATAGAATCGAAAGATCCAAGTGAGTAATTAGTGATTTTAAATAATATTTGGTCTACAAACAAGCATTTTCCCCGTCACAAACCAAATATTCTCCTACAGCCCATGGTTAATGGAGTAGAATGGTTTGGAAACCTATTGTCCTAGGTCTTTGTTCGACTTTAATTATCCATCGTTATATGACGCTGACCGTGAACAGAGAAGGAAATATTTGTGTTTGTTCGCAGTATTCGGGAATATAGAATTTTTTTTTTCCCCCAAAAAAGTCCCCCCCCCCCCCCCCCAAAAAAAAAAAAAAAAAAAAAAACGTAAAGGAAATCGTTCTTGTTTAATATGTTTGACTATCATCTAATAACTTAGGTCCCGTCCACACGTATCCGGAAATGTTTGTATCCGCAAATGTTTTTTTCGCAGATACGGGTTGCGTCCACACGTGTCCGAAACTTTTTGTATCCGTATCCGGAAATATTCGAAAACGGTCTCCAGAGTGGAAATTTTCGAATACGCTCCGAATACGGATACGTGTGGAAGGTCGTTTCCTCAAATTTTCAAATACGATGACGTAAACACGATTTTGCGCATGCTCAATAAGAAAAACTATCCGTCAAAGGGACTAGGCACTAGCGTGCATCAGGGCGGATCATGAAATTTCCGGATACGTGTGGACAGTGAAAACGATTCGAAAACGATTCGAATACGCTGCGTGTGGAAGCGAAAATTTTCCTATTCGCAAAAAAAAAAAAAAAAAAAAAAAAAAAAATTGCGGATACAAAAATTTTCGGATACGTGTGGACGGGGCCTTAGCTGTATCTGCCCGGAAATATCTATCCGCATAGTTTGAGGTCATCGAATAAACGTTTTAATTTTTGAAATATTCACTCACAAAAATAATAAGGAAACCAGTATTCTCAGCCGTACTTGTTGTGGTTCATTGTGTACTGTCAGTATCACGTGATGGTACCGTTCAACATCAAACACGAAACAATAGACTAACCTTTGAAGCTTGCCGGGTTTCACAACTAGTCCCCATTATTAACTATGGTACGTTTGTATAAACTCAATTGACCCCATTTTCGTGTTCTCTGTTGCTCAGTGGTCAGCCTCAATTCAGTATAGAATATGAAAGTGTTCCAAGGAAGGTCAATGGAATTTCAAAGTATCTGTCGTTAAAGGTTTAATTCTCTACGTTAACGTACCGTTGTTAGTGTTTGACGATAGCTGAAATGAAAAGTAAATGATTCTTTAATTAAGGAGCACAGTGGTATTTAAGTGATTTTATTTTACAATTTATGCACCATGGTACAATTACAATAAAGAAGCTGATTTACAGTGAATGGAAAGGCTACTTCAGCTGAGTGTTAAAATGTTGGCGCATTTATCTTATTTACTCTAATTGCATTTACTATTTTCCCCTGTTTTACATCAGGAGAAGAGTGGCTAGCCTAAAAGCAACAAACCCCAAAAATAGAAAGACCATAGTTTCGACAAAATATTGTGTTCTTTGGGCACCTGGGCCTAAGCCAGTAAGTACCTCGGGGGCCGCAATGTGGACATTGGCACCCTACTCCTTTCTTGTCTACAGACATGTCACTGCCTGGAAAATAATAATAATAATAATAATAATAATAATAATAATAATAATAATAACACTAATAATAATGATAATAACGCTAATAATAATAACGTTAATAAAGAGATTATGAATATAAAATAACAAATATATGTACAAATTACTTATCGATAAAAACATATTTGTAAAATAATAATGATAATAATAATAATAATTATTATTATTATAATTATAATAATTATTATTATAATTATACAGCTTCTCATTAATCCCATATAGGTAACTGTTCAATTATTTTCTTAATCATATCCTTTTTGTAATCACTACCAAATCCTGAAATCTGATTGGTTCAAAAGAGTGTGATTATTTCCCAAATCGCATCCTTAGGAGCTCTTAATCGCATCCTTTTGAGCTCTTAATCGCATCCATCTTTTTGAAAGAACCAATCACAGAACGGAATTCTTATATTCTTATATTCTATTCAGAGAAGAGAATGATTAGCATTATTTATGAATATTTAATGATTTGCTGATAAGTCGTTTATTTTGTACCAGGAAAAACCTGATTGATTTACTTCTTGTTCTACATTAAATTGATTATTCTGCACTCTTTATTGTGTCTTTTTCTTGTGTAAGATTACAAAAAGGATATGATTAACTGGTAACTGAACTTCGTGTTGTGCAATTTTGGACCAAAATCATGCTTGTGATTAACAAATTGCACTCCCGCTACGCGGTCGTGCATACTGAGTGAGTGACACATTTTCTTAGTTAGACCACATTGAATTTGATTTTTTTTTTACTTTGTATTCACTGAGTTGAAAAGCATGTAAACATTCACCTATTCCTTACTTACCACTGATGAAACTGGCAATGGTTGCTGTGGCAACAAGTAAAATTACAGAAAAGATGATAAGGTATTTCATTATGACCGCTGAACTAAATGAAAAGACTGCAAAACTGCGAAAGGAATGTATATGGTATTGTATTAGACAAAGAATAACTGAATTATTGATTTTTTCCCCCACCAGTAAGAAATATTTCTTACTGGTGGGGAAAAAAATTTTAAAACGGGCTAAATTCAAAAAATAACCACGCAGAGCAAAAGAAGTGCTATTTCCCAATGATCGGGTAAAATTTCGAGGCATTATTTCACGTTTCAATGATTTTATTGAAAAAAAATTAAAAATTTTGATGAATCTCCATACATTTCCTTATAACAGGACACCACAGAAACCGAGCTTGGGCTACCTGTGGTAGAACTTCATCACATGAGCCTAACCTAATGACATCGAAGAACGCCGCCTTATTAACCATCGTTTTCAGTGTGTACGACTCATGCGGTGATTGGCCTTAGACTATGATAATCTAAAGGCAAAGTGAAAATAAGTTGCTACGTTTAGAAGCTGAGAAAATGGTAGGGCTAGGATTGTTTCTGAGCGAAAGCCTTTTTGTGTAAAACGTTTATGCCATAAAATCAAAATAATCGAACAAGATTTTGACGTTATGAAATTTCAATCCCGTCTAAGTCCGTTCCTGTTTTAAATTAAGTATGCATGTCAGCTGTTAAAGGCTGGCTTCTTTAAGAAAGTCACATTTGCTTAACTCGGCGAGTTTTGCTTTCTAAATCCAAATTTCTTCACTTTTCATTTAAAACGGTAAGAAAAGCTCATCTTTTGTTACCCTGGTCAGAGGCTCGACCAATTATCTTCCAAGTCAATTCTAATTTTTCTCCACAAAACTTTGGAGAAATTACAAATTTAACGTACCTTGATGGTTAGAACCACGTGTTCAAGTCTTTGTTAGGGCTTTCCTGCTTGAGTCGCGAATTGAGATAACATGAAACGTTCAAGCTACGTAAGAGTTAATTACCGAGAACGGAGGCAATAAGCCATATACATCCCGAGGGCCGCAGGGTTTATTGCCGACGTTCTCGGTAATTAAGTATTTTATTTATCAATTGAGAAGGTTTTCTATCAAATGTTGCTCATTATAAATGCGAACGGTCTATATATAGTTATTAACCGGGTTAATAACTATATATTGACCTCGCATTTATAATGAGGGTTATAACAAAAATAAAGCCTTGTGAATAACAAAGAAAACCGTGTCAATTGAGAAATAATTCTATTTATAACTCTTGTTAATTGATTATATTTATTCTTATATTTATTCAATTTATTCTTAATCTCTCTTTAGTTTTAAGTTTTATTCTGCTCGGACACCGAAAGTGGTCCATTTTGTGCTCAAGTGTTTTTAAGTACATATAAGTACCAGACAAACAAATTATTTGCGGTAAACAAACTAGCAACAAGTCAAATAATAGACAAATTACAGATTATACCTGAAAAGTTAAAAAACCTTCTTATATTACAATTTATTTTTAAAAAATGACTAAAAACTAATAATAAATAAAAATCAAGTATAATAAATTGGAATTGATTGACCCCTATTAAACACTTGATCGCGGGCAATATAACTCACCACCCTAGGGCAATTCTAAAACACCTTTTTTCTTTAAAAACATATTCTTTCCTTAAAAGCACATTCTTTCCTCTAACTGCTTCTCGCCATAGGAACGCTCGGAAAAGCCATACGAGAATATAAGAACATAAAAAGATATTCACATATAAGAGGTAAAATTTAAAACACACGATGTTGCCGATGAAACTCAACATTTGTAGTCTATTTGTCCTAAAACAGTAGGAATAAATTGTGCCAATATCTTGTGACTGACCATTTTGTTTGTTGACATTACTAATAACCTGAGCCTTACCGTACGGATTCCCCAGGCACTAGGGTTAACTCAACTATAATTTGTTCTTGTAAAGCCAAGTTATCTATTTGCCCTCCCTGGCAGGTATCCTTAGTATTAGTGATACCCTCCCTGCTTGTAAACACACAAAGAAAGAAGTTATTTTTATAGAGGTAATTTCTGGGAAAAAATATATTCCCAATATATTGACACCTGTTTCGTGAAGAGTTTCAGTTGTACTCATTCTGACCTTTGTATATATGGTCCTGTCCACCTTACCATTTGTTTTAGAGATGAGAAGGAAGAATAAAGGCTTATGTTATCTTGACACTATGATACGTTGACTATTCTTTCACGAGCGAAGGAAAATCACTGTATTGTAAGAATATTGTTGGCAAATTAATATCACAAAGCTAATGCATCAACTAGCGCTATATATTAGTAAACAAACTTAATTTCAACGGGGTTCCGATGAATCCCCTAAAACCCTGAAAATCTAACAAGATCTGCTCTCCTAATAAACACTATAAACACTTGATCACAGGCATCAACTCCCCCTACGGCAATTATAAAGCATATTCTTTCCTCAAAAGCATATTCTTTCCTTTTAAGAACATTCTTGCTTTTACTGCTTCTTGCCATAGAAACACTCGGCATAGCAATACCAGAAAATAAGAATATAAAAAGGCATTCACAGATGGAGGTAGAAAATGAAAAACACATAACAATGTTGCCGATAATGCAGCATTTGTCAAAAACCCGTAAATCAATGCCTGAGAATGAATATAAATCGCAATATTAGCAGGAATATATACATAAAAAGTTTTCTCGGTATGAGTTTCTGCGAATTTCTTGTGATTGACCATTTAGTTTGTTGACATTACTAACCTGATCCCTACCGTGCAGGGATTCCCCAGGCCGGAGGGCTATCCTACAAATATTTTTTCTCGTAAAGCCACTAAGTTTTCAATTGACCCGGCCTGACGGTAACCCTAATATTAGTGATACACCCTCTGTTTATAAACACACAAAGAAAGCCCCTTCTTAAACAAAGGCAATTTATTTGAAAGCCGGTCATCGATTTTTAGATGTTCCATCGGTTTAGTAATTTGGTAGCCTGGGCAGCGGCGCTCTAGGTAATTGGGCAAGGGGCCTTAATCCTCCTCCTAAGAGCAGCTATGCAATAAACTTCAAAGCCTTCCAAGGGTTTTCCGAAGCCTTTAAAAATTTTAACCGTAATCTCATTATAAATTCAGAGACCTTACGATTTTCATTAACTCTTCGCTTGGACTACCTATACTAACTATGATTTGCCCCTGAACCATCAGTTGCTAAGGGGGGGGGGGGGGGGGGAGGGGAATTGCAAAACTTTTCACGTCGGTTGGCACGTTGGCACGTTCCACGGCCAACATCTGGTGGCCCCACACTTCTGGTGCACCACACCTCTGGTGCCCCTCGTGCCAGTTTCTTCGCTTCAATACAAGCGGTGACCACGAAACTTGTTAGGATTGTACTGGCGTGCCTTGTCAATCACTCCGATGATTTTCGTGATGATTTGAGTATTTTTTTAAGCTTCTTCGTTTTACTTTGTTTTTCTATCATAGTAGGCCATCACGAAAATACTTATGTAAGTGACTTTGGTATTTCCAACCTGCTTCTTCTTTTTCTGCGATATTTTTCAGTTGCGTCGAGATAAAAGAAATAAACACATATACAAAAGTTTTTCAGTAGACAACTGGAGGGGCCGGGATCAACTAAAATATTTACAGTTCTTCATAGAGGTAATCGCTTAGTAGCACCAACTAATGAGAGGGAATCAGGAAACAAATACAGTGCCTCTTGTTGGCACTAATTAATATCGACGATGTTGCAACAAAAATATCTTCCGATCCCCTCCCCCTGGGAATAGGTAATGATAGAGCCCCTATATCGATAAATAAGTAAGGTAAGATGAAGGTGACGACAGGGTAGAAAAACGATAAGCCCGCTACTTTCACGATTTTTTTATTTAACTGAGTTTAATACTCCAAATTTTCAAGCTTTTCATTTGTGTCACTGCTGCTCGAAACTTGTGACGAAATTTTGTCGAATTATTACAGTTAATTTACTTATTAGTATTCACGCTAATGTCAATTTTTCTGCTGATCAAAATATCACCTCTCCCAAAGTACACGGCTTCATATCTCAAATGCGCATTCCATAAATTTTGGTTGCATTTGATATTTTGCTATATGGCTCCAAAAGAACGTGTTTATAAAATATTGAGCTTAAATACGTAAAGCTGTCCTTATGGCGAAAGGCCAAAAACCGTTTTTCTGCCCTGTCGATGGTGACGTATCACAAGTGATTCGGCTACACGGTTGTTTCACGAAAGTACAAATCCATGCTGTTGTCCAAAATGTTCCCATTTATCAAATCGTCAGCTTCCCCTTCTTTCGTTACATTCTTTGATACTTGGTCTCGATGTCTTCTTCTTCTCCACGGAACACTGTAATCCTCATCCCAGGACTCTACTTGTTGAACGGTCTGGGGCATGGAACTGAATAGGGTTTCAGGTAAAAGTAATGCAGTAGTGCCAGCAATAAAAGCCATTACTCCAAATATGACAAGTGGAAGGTTTTGCATTATGTCATTCTATAGGTGAAAAACAAGTTTTCGTTAAATTAGCTCCTAGCTAGTGACTTTTTGAGTACGGCAAACTATTAATTTCGATATACAATACTCATCCTAAACTAACCTGCTTTGCAGACTCAATTTTTTTTACCCTCGGTGATTCTGCCAAAAAAATAGTCTGCTGAACCGAGCTGCTAATTAGTTTCCAATATTTAAGGCAATAAAAGCTTAACTATCCAATAAGAATTTAGCTCTGTTAGAAAACCATTTGACGGATTAGCGCGAAAAAATATATATCAGTAATATAAACAATGCGCTTGTCTTAAGAAATACATTTTATTAGCTTAGATAACCATGATAATAACTCCCCAAAAAAAATCATTGGCCGGAAACGATTGTTTCTTGTATAACAGTTCATCAGAAAAGTTGTTAAACTGTTAAAACAGAGTACGGGCTTTCGGCAGGAGTACCCTTACTGACCAAAGGAGACACTACTATGATTATGCTGTTATTTGTTCTTCTGACATATAAGCGAACATTAGCGGCAATGCCTGATGGGCAAGCCACTTTGCACAACCCGTCGACTTATTTATAAAAAAACGTCTTTTTTGCCTTCTATTACTCGTATTGCCTGCACTTGAAATTCTTTCATTTTCTCGGTTTTAAAAACGTCGCACACTAGCTTTATGCCTTCGTCGAACACCACTTTGAATTTCGATTGCGACTAATTAATCAGAAGCTACTTCCCGGGATATGGAAAATTCGCTCTGATTGGCCGGTTCGGACGTCAATAGCTCGTGCATATTGGAAACTAATTACCAGCTCGGTTGAACAGACTCAACGTTTTGCCGAGATCACCAGGCGTAAAAAAAATTGAAGGCTAATTTTAGATGCACATGCACACTTAATTTTTCTCTTTCCTGTTAAAGTTAATCGGTGAGACTATATTTTTATTGATTCATTAAAATAACCAGGACCATACTTCCAGACATCGAGTGCTGAACCGTCGTATGGACTTACGGCTACGCTGGAGATTTCGACCCCAACACCGCTATCCCGGGAGGAATTACAGACTGATCAGGAAGCTCGGCCGAAGCCTAAGGGAGAGGTTAGTCGGCCCCTAGACCATAATTGATTAACCCCTTGCTATGACAAGCAAGCCTGGGTTTTCGTTGATGTCGCTATTGGGTTATCCATATGGTCACGCGTTTCCATGTGGGATTGTTTTAGAAACTATTTGCTACTTATATTTACAAAAAATCAAAGTGATAATTTAGTGTCATGGATAACCTCTTGAAAAGGTCTTCATCCACGGCTTGAAGACTGTGGGATTGTGTTTTGAAAAAGTGCCATGACGTACGGCGCATGCACACTTCGCCTCATGGTCAAATTTTATCATCATATTCATTAGTGGGATTTTTTTAAGTTATGAGACTTCACCAGTGATTCTCAATGTCAGTCCGTCAGTCCGTCAGTCCGTCAGTCCGTCAGTCCGTCAGTCCGTCAGTCCGTCAGTCCGTCAGTCCGTCAGTCCGTCAGTCCGTCAGTCCGTCAGTCCGTCAGTCCGTCGGTCCGACTGGAGAACCATGGGGAAATTGTATAGGAAAAGAAAGTGTTTATCGTACTCACGAGGAACACGACGTACGGAGCGACTATCCCTCCCACACGAGACAACATGGAACCAACTCCTAAAGAAAGATTCCTAAGAAATAACAAAGAACATTGAAATAAATCAAAAAAATTGAAAGTTACAAAATTAATATACTATGAAAATCATTAGGCTGAGGCACCCACAGGCAGCCCAAGCAATATTTTTGTGTACAATTTACTGTAAATGTTTGTGGTCAATCTGCTAAGATACAAAAGTGAGGTTTGGTTTAATAACATTTGACAAACTTTGATACGTTTTTTTTAATGTGTTCTATTTAGTGACGATATAAAAGTTAGCTAAGTCATATTTGCCACAATATTAATTCCCAAAATTCGCTCTCTCCCTCATAAATCTATTTAGTGGTCTCCGCTGTTGAGGCTACTTCAGTCTCCACACTGTCTACTTGACCTATAGAGTCAGCTGAGGGACATGAACCCCGAGTCAGTTCAACTATCGTGCATTAGCTTACTGTCTTTATCGGTTGACATAATTGTGGACAAGGTTGTAGAAAGGTTATATCCCATCGAGTGCTTGGTAGTGCACAACCCCATCCAACATCACCCTCAACTTACTTGTTACCTGAGTAAAGTTGGACTCAATTCAAGGTTGTAAATATAGACTCCTGAGAATGTAGCGATGATACAAAAATTCCCGATTATAGCCAACGCTTTAACTGCAGGATGGTCCCCTGAATGGAAAAATAAAAATGATTAAGTAGAGTTTTAACCATTTTTGGCATTGTCTTATCAAGTTTTGTCCATCATTACTACCTACACCATATCATTCCATATCATGTACAAGTTGTTTCTTATACCCCGCTAGAAAATCTAGGACAATGTTTACTTGGATTACTTTATAATCGGGATATAGGCTCTTTAGACATGATCTTAATTTGGTATATTTCTGTTGTTTTGATAGTGTTCGTTCTTCAATAATGCCTATATTACAAACAGTTCCTTCCATGATCAACAGGGTCTTCTTCTCTTTGTCCTTTATCACTATGTCCGGCTTGTTAGCTCCGTTCTTTGGTGCAACCTTCAGATGTATTGGAATATCCCAGAGTATTGTTGCTTTTTTGTTCTTTACGACAGGTTCAGTTATTGGTTGTTTGTGCCATGGTTTTTACAGATCTTCATCTTTAGTGAACCCACAGGACGATATGATTTGATGGTAAATAGGGCGTAGCATCAGATCGTGTCTTGCCTTGTATACGGATTGTGCGATAGCAGAACATTCGCATACTGTAGCAAGTGTGGTATTGTTTCTTCTTGGACGTGGCATAACCTGCATCTTAGATCTCCTCCTCCTTCCTTTAACTTCTTTCTATGATATACCTTAGCTGTCAGTAACTGTTGCAGGATACTAGTGTGTACACTGTAAACAACGTCAGGAATGATCTTCTATATCTTAGGGATGTTATAACTTTCTTTCTCTAGAACTTTGTCTTGCCATTGTCTAAGAAGCTAATTGTTCCCAGAGATTCAAGGAATTTCCTTTTTACATTATCACCCCTATATCCACAGGACACCGAAGATAATTTTAAAATTTAGCCCTTTTTTTATTTATTTAAATAACAAATAAGTTTTTATATATTGTTTGTACCTGATGTTCCTGGGACAGCAATGACCATGGCACACGCTATGCCACCAAGTAACATAAAAAGACAATAACAGATACGACGACCCAGTCTGACAGCAACAACATATAAAAATAGAATTAGTTATATTAAAAAGACGTTTTAGTAGGACGAGGGAAAAGAAAAAAGAAAAAAAAAAAAAAGACCCTCCATAGTGAAATATTGGAGACAGCACGGGTGGCGGTGTGGGCCTCTCACCAATCCGACATGTGATCAGATGAGTTGCGCATGCTTGTAATCGTTTTCTCCTGTGTTTTGAGGATGTTGAATTTCGCGGATTTTTAGTTATCAGGTTTTCTTTAATTCCTCTACAATAATCAAATTTTGAATTCAATTCCATCTGGCGCTGTAAAGTTTAAATTAGGCATTCCGAGGTTTAGGTAAGCACTGGGTCGAGTAGGTATTGCAGTGTATTATGGGAATGTTTTAGGTGACTAGCTTAGTTCAAAGATGGCGTCTATTTCGTCCTCTACACCCCCACAATGCACTGTAATGTCAACTCAACCAAGGACTGGTAAATACGAGCTTCTGGCTCTAGAGACTGTGAATCATGAGAATTTCCATACCTCTTAAGAACGTACCATAGTAATAATATTGATGGAATGCCAACACCAAACAGGATAAACGCGTTTAGATACAGCGATCCACCAAGGTTCTTGGCGTTCAAAGTGATGCCATAAAATATCACAGAATTTACGAACCTGTTTTGTAAAAAAGGGAATCCAATAACAAATACTAATGAGTAGTTCTAACTGATAGTTAGTAATATAAAGCATTCCTTGCTTTACGAAGGTAGCACTTAATAGCCAGTGGTTAACAAACCTGTCAGGCATGTTCAATGTTCAAATTGTAACTCATGTTTAGATGATGATTATTGCAGAGGGAGGCACACCGGAGAAAATATACGATGCACAGGAGACTGCAACCCGTCCCCGGCAAGACAAAAATATGAATGATACTATTGGGGTTAAATTATTATTAGTACTAACCATGATGTGGCTAGCCATATATCAGTTGCAATCGTTTCATCCCTTCTTTAGCTTTATTTAGGTTTAAACTGGCCAACAATGAGAAAACGTCATCCCCACCTCGCAATAAAGCATGATGTAGGTCTACATACCAGTTATAAGCTAACACCAAGGAACGCTTTCTCATCTTGGGAGTCCTAACAAGGTCAAGGATTCCAGTCATACTCTTTTTATCAGTTTTGATGAAGGTATGTGATTCAGCATTCTTGATGTCCTGGATGGTCGAGGCGATTTGATTGGAATCTACTTGCACACTGTTTGTTGACGCGAAACTCTCGAATACTGTCTGAGCTTCTTTTAGCTTTCCTTTTGCTATTAGCCACCGAGGTGATTCAGGAAACCATCTGAGAGAAGAAAATTAATTTTAAAAAGTTACTTTTTACCAGTTGACACGGAAGGAGGGAGGGAGAAAAGACAGACAGACAGACAGACAGACAGACAGACAGACAGACAGACACACCTTTATTTGAAAACGAAAGTTCCATAAGTATAAAACTTCTTTACATGGAAGTCGTTATTGATTAATAAAATATAAATATATAATCCTAAAAAGTTGAAAAATATTAGAAATGATTTAAATAACAAAGAGAAAAATCCTACTGAGAACTGACAGCACGCCATCTCATCGGACGTTTTTTAAATTCATTCTTTGTTGGAGCAGATTTAATTTCAGAGGGGAGAGAGTTCCACATCTTAATAAAAGCTACTCCTGAAAAAGTCTGTTTTTGGGATGTATGGTATTTCAATTTGATCGTTTCCTCTTAATTTAGATTTATAGGTGCTCGAATCCGAGGACCTCATATTAAATAAATTGCTTAAATACGATGGGCAATTTTCATGGAGAACGTCAAACATGAATTTAACACAGTCTTTCCTCTCGTCTTTCTTTCAATTTGTCCCAGTTTAACTGTTGCAAAATGTCAGCAGACCTCACATCAGAGAGAGAGAGAGAGAGAGAGAGAGAGAGAGAGAGAGAATGTTCTCGGACACTTTATATAAATTCAAAATTCAAATTGCGAGGTTTTAACTTGCTAGGTCGACTTTTGCTTTCACTAGCACGCATGTAATGCAATTACATTCAACATTCTGTGTGCGCAAATCTCAACTCATGAGAAAATCTTCCAGAATGTTGGAGACTGCAAGATCAGGGATTCAATTTATATTGACGTCAATGGAATTGCAGAAAATACAATCGTTATTTGAATATTGTCGTGAAATGTTCTATACTCTCCGCCATCTGCTGGATGTTTTACCCGGCAGGTTACCTGTGTGGGTGCATACCTCCACAAAAGTATTCCTGGGATACCGGAAAGAGTGACAGCCAGCATCAAATCGCGCCATTCAGGTAAGCAGTAAGCTAACAGGGTCAACAACATGGCACCTATTGCTACAAATAAATTGCAAATAATTCCCATGGATGTACGCTGGGGAAGTCTAGATATCTCCATACAGTACACGAACTTGACCAACATGGAACCGGAAGTAGATAAACCGGAACCAAATCGCATGACGGCGAAGAGTGTGAGACTGTTGGCGAACGTGGAGCCAAACCCAAATAAAGCCTGAAATATTGATAACACACTATTAGACCGTGCATGGTGGTTAATCAGACGGGAGGGGAATAATGGTGCATGATAATGATAATGGTGCATGATAATGATGATGATGATGATTTCGATGATGCAACGTTAACGAAAAAGAAGCCTGCAGAGGGGAGAATTCTCCTATGAAAGTATCAGTGTGATGCTCATCATGATGTTAGGGGTCAAGTTATTTGTTGCATTTTGTGCAACGTGCAACGTGCGACCAAAACCATCACTATGCAACATTTTTTGAAATAGTTTTGGTCAGTAGCAAGGAATGCAGAATACGTAATACTATATCCACCGGATAAATCTTTTTCAGTGGATAAAACCTATTACACATTCTATACATTGAATAACTTTATCCAGCATTCGTTCAACCGCCTTCTGCACTAGTTGCGCTGCCTTACTCGTTAGACAATAAAATATGTCACATTTTAAATGGAAACTATCTTATCTTTAATGGCTCTTAAATCTGTAATCCATGTACGCACGACATTAATCTTCTTACCATCAAAATAAGACTGACAAAGGTCGTTGGTTTTCTTCCAAAGTGGTCTGAGAACTTTCCAAATCCCACAGAACCGATGAGAAGTCCCGCCATGAAAACAGCCTGGGTCATTGCTTTGAGGTGGCCACGCGTGCAGATCAAATTCCACTGAATGAAAGAAGGTAAACATGTCAGTAATATAACGATATCACGGCAATAGCAAAATTACAGCACAGTTCATTATTATAGGATAATATTAAACAACAAATTACTCTATTTTCTCAAAAAACGCCGGGAAAACAAGAGAGGTCGACTTGGGGCAAGTCTATGCTCTCAATAATATATATAGTATTGTGCAAGTGATTTTTTCTTTCTTTTATTGGTAAATGTCGGATCAATTTGCTGTTATTATTCATCTTTAAACTTGTTGTATTCTCTTGTGGTGAGCTGTCATATCAATCGACACGTCATTACTGTAACAAAGCTTTATTATTTGCCCCCTGGATGTCTCATAATGCCTTGCGATCCAAGATGGCCATCGTATCGTCGAAGTAGTCCATTCGAAGTTCCAACTCCCCTTAGTTACCGTTGCTATGACCCACAAGTTTAACGAATTAGCTAGAATATCTCACAATTTAAAACTCTGATCGCGGAAATTCAGTAATTATGAATTGTTTCAAGATTTACTGTCATGCGAAAAGAATATAAAAATTGTCTCGTAATCCTTGAAGTACTCTTCAAAACAGATACTGTGAAGTTGTTTGTGGGACAAGATTTTCATTCCACTAAGAAAACTGCTACAACATTGATTGGTTCGCTATATTGACCCTCCAATTTTGAAAAATTTCAAAACATCGCTCGTATACATATAAATTCCGAATTGTACTCCAGATCGGATCGTGCGATTTCCTACACTAATATGCTGATCAATCAATCCAAGCCAAAAAACCTTCAATATTTCAAATAATTTTACAAGGACTGATCATAATAGTTATCAAGATAACAAATTGTCAGTTAACTGCTTTAATTTATAAAAAATATCACTTGCTTAACTGTAAACCCAATCCACACCGTCCAACAAGGAATCAATATACCCTTTTCGAGTTCCAAATTACCGCTGCGTTCCTTGATTACAGCGTCATTTACTCGGGCTTAACCTGGAATCAGTGTCTAATTACTCGCAAAAATCAACGGTAAAGTAAAAAATGCACAACTCCAACAATACAAACACTTTGAAACTTGAACTGGAACACGTGAATATTCTTAGCCTGAGTAAAAGGGTCTGTAATCAAGAAACACAGCGGTAATTTGGAACTCGAAAAGGGTCTATTGAAACTCTAGCTGAGACCCAATAATTCCAACAGAGAAGACTGCTTCAGCTCCACCCGGACCAGGCTCAGAGATCAAAGATTCTATAAAAACCTCATCAGTCTACCGCCATTTTCCTGATACCACTGCCAAGTCCATTGTTTTCACTGCGTTTGGGCAACAGCTGGCCATTCACACTTTCCTCATCATTCTGAAGAAGGTTATCATTAGCGTAGCCGAAACGTTCGTTAGGAGTCTTTCTTTTTTCCTTCAAAGTGGTTTCTTCCTTGGGTCATACGATCTATTGCCACGCAACACTAAAATCCTTTCAAAACATCTGAAAAATTTTGTGTCCAATTAAAGGACCATCAGCAAACAACTTGAAGTCTGTGATATTTATTTAAGGGTGAAGACTAATCCTCAAGGCTCACTAGGGAAGCCTAATTGATGACATTCTTTGTATATTTCTACGTTTAGTAAACAAGGGAGAAACATTACCGGTACCGAGTTTATAACATATTATTTCTTTTGAGACATTATTTTAAACATTGTATATAGCAAAGGCGGTTTCCTAATTTTTTTTTCTTGCTTTTGAAAAAATAGTTTTTCCATGACATGAACTAGTCTCGTCCAAAGTAAAATTCACTTAAAACGTCACTTGATTAAAATAGAAAAGACAATAATGATTCCCGCTTCCTATCCTATGCAAACACGACCCCGGGGTTAACATCTAAACACACGCACTAATAGCAAAAATATCAATGTCGAATGTACACAAAACTCTAAAATAAATAAGCAATATAAAAGCGTAATTTAAACTTTTCTGCGTAGGAAAACTCCTTAGGTTGAAACGGTACGAAGAATACGCATTACAAAAGTATAAAAAAAGTAAAAATCTTTGAGTTCATGCAGATCGAAGGAAACGGAAGAATTGCTATGACAGCTTGGTAAGCGGTTATCAATATCATAGAATTGTAAAAGTTCATTTTAAATTATATTGCTATCTTTGGCCTATTTAGCGTTGATCGCTAAGCATTAAAACCCCTATCAAGAGGCAATACACTTAAGATTACTTACTTCAGATACGGCGCTTGTAAACTCTTCAGCAAAAACGTATGTACAATTTTGACATCCACACTTATTGACCGGACAAGAGCTAGTGTTGTTCGGCTCATTAGAGACACATTCGTAATTCGGAGCAGTGCCGTAAAACGTCTGTATAAATGTATGGAAGCTCACTACAATCGTTACATACATCATAAAGATTGTTAGAAGAATAGGGTAGCGTCCAAAACCACCGACAAGCTGCCATAGGTCCTCGAGATCTGCCTTCGGTTTGCTTTGTTTTGCGACCATAATAACTTTTGACTGGAATGTGATGGATTAGCTGCTTGGTTATATTAGGAAATTGTTCAAAACAGCAACACTACGAGATCAGCTCAACTGCCGTTCGGTCTGGCTCAAGTCCAAATGACCTCTGACTTAGGTCAGGCGTATGTAAAGTATATTTGTGTTGTGCTAAATGTCAGAGGCTAATGTTCAGTGTGCAAGCAGTCGAGCTCCGGGAAAGGTCTTGACTATAGAAGAGACCTTACTTGAAAAAACATCAATTAAAAGTATATATAGCAATAGCACTCGGGTCACAAAGAAGGACCAAGAAATTCGCAAACCAATCTTTGACACAATCAAGTACTAGTATCAAATTTCTTAGTCCAAGGGGGTGGGGGTAATCAGCCAGTATTATGTCTCACAGGTGCATGTGGCTCACAGCTGATCTCAGAGCCACAATTAGCCACCTTAGAATGATCAAGAGAATGGGGCGGGTTTTGAATTTTACTCTAATTAGCAAAAGAATTATTTGTCATCTGAAAAACCTTCTCAATATTAATAAGTCTGTGAAATTTGAACGTGGTTCGTTAAAAATAACCAGAGCTGCGAGCCTTCAAAACTTGTGACAAATGACAGGTGTCCCTTGCAATTATTGATTATTTGTAAATTTTTGACACTGTTGAAGGCCAATAATTCTGTTTTAATTCAATCATATTAAAATTTGCCAGACTTATGACTAACCTTAAGATGCTTTTTCAAATGAAAAAGCGTTATTCAGCTCATAAAATAAGATTAAATTCAAAACTCGCCCCAGTCTCTTGCTCGTTTCTGAAGTGGCCAATGAACTTGCCAGAAGTCCAACCCCATCAACGAGTGTTTAAAGAAGAATTACCTTACGTTGGTGCGTTACCGTCTTGGCAATAGACTTGCCATAAGTCCAGTACTCTTGTCCACTCCCCCATCCCACTAGAGTGTTTCGAGATTTTATTCTTGATATAATAATATATATCGCATCACACTCTCGAATTCGCAGTTTGTAACCAACAGTTTTTGATCACGTGGCACATGTACACCAATTAAAAAAAGAAATTTTCAATCGCTGGATTGAAACATGCATGGCCAGCTGAGTATTTAGTTTCTCTACAGCAATAAGATAAAGATAGACATTTGCATGCGATTGCATAATTTGCATCCTAATACCAAAATCCCTTGCACGCTTTCAGTTGTTCAGCTAATTTGCACCAATTGTCTTATACCCCATTCACACCTAAACGTGTTTAGTTAAACTATGTTTTCATTAGGAAAAAAAATGAGAAACTAGAAACCTACAAAATAATGAAACTTTCTAAAATATTGTCAGAGCAAGACAAAGGATAGTTTACATGCACTATTTCACCAAATATTGTGCAGTACTCATAGATACAAACCTGTTTAGTTAAACCAAACATGTTTAAGCCTTGGCGTGAATGGGGTATTAGTATTCTCATGAGGCCGAATACAAACTTGAATAAGAAAGCAATTTCGCAAATTACGCCATCATGCAAACGTTAATAATTATACTCCAATTGTATTATTGTAGTGCAACAACGTGACCGAATCGTCCCTTGATGTAAATAACGATGAAACAGCTGCCATCTTGGCTGATCTAACAAGAGAAGCTCAATAGTCCCCTTCACAGTTCCCCGCGCCATCTTGAAAGGTAGCCATGCCTTTGCATCGAAGCGAGACGAACGGTGAGCATGCAATGATAGAGACCATTTTTAGCACCTTGTGCGACTATCCACGTCTCTATTATTGAAAGCTCATCGTTCGTCTCTCTTCGATGCAAAGGCACGGCTACCTTTCAAGATGGCTCAGGGAATCATAAAAGGAACTAATGAGGAATGCTTTGTATGTTTGTATAGCCAACCACATTTTGCGGTTATGACGTATTCTGACTTTATTATCTCTAGTTTTCAATGTTACATTTGTTTTTCAAGTAAATCTTTCAATTATTACCTAATTACATACTGAACAAGAGCCACCTTGTTGAGCACATGCAGTAAAAACAAGAAAACAGAGTTGATACTGAGAAATAGTAGCTATTTAGTAACTAATACTGGGAGTTGTTCAACCAGAACATTCATTACTCCAAGACACAAATGGTCTCATGTGTGTTTCTCTGTGTAGTGAATGTTCTGGTTGAGTGATAGTAACTATAGTGCTTTTATTTAACCCGTGAAAGAAAGATGGTTAGAGGTGATAAAAAGAAAGTAATGGGTTTACAGTCTACTTCTAACTGTCATGCGTACTATTTTTTCACGGGTTAAATAAAATCACTCTATTAATCATTAATCAAATAACTACTGTTTGTCAGTATCATGGTTTTACTGCAAGTGGTCTACAAAGTGAAGTCATCTCCGCCATCTTGGGAATATTTTTTTGGCCTCCATTCGCATATTGTTTCTTTTAAAAGTGCTGCAACTCTTCTACTGCTTGTATCATATATAGCATGGTGCTTTATGAGGAACAATATTGTTATCTTATTTTCAGAGCGTTGTGTTTCCGAGCATTTGTATAAACCTACCAATGGTCTATCACAAATCCTGCGCTCTGATAGGCTGAGCTACTAATGGTTTATTAGTGATACTTAATTAGACCATTAGTAGCCAAATGTAGCGGTTTTGAAAACCAAAACATCACAAAAATAAAATAATAAGTTGAAATTTTTGTCAAGTGTGTGATGCAATACTAATAGGCTTGATGTAAAACAGTCTCATTTGCATTTTAGTGCGAACTGGCGGGAAAAGACCAAAAACAGGCAAATGGTATTATAATTCTTGAAGTGAGAGCAGCCAAATTCAACAAAACAGTAAAAAGGTTAAGCCGCCTATTATCACTACAGCTGACTGTGCGCACGTTGTTCCCTCGGCCTAAACCATTATCACGAACGTAAGGCGCCTAGAGGCAAGCCAGGCAAACCAGACAATACAAGGTTAGAGCAGATAGAGTACTTTTTGAATGACGATGAAAATCACTGCACAGCGCGGTCATGCTAGAGAGAAATTAATACTGGCCAATCAAAACGCTCGAACACGTTACCGTCACGGTCACGGAACAGCACTTGCAAA
Organism: Actinia tenebrosa; assembly: GCF_029948245.1. Classification (NCBI taxonomy): domain Eukaryota; kingdom Metazoa; phylum Cnidaria; class Anthozoa; order Actiniaria; family Actiniidae; genus Actinia; species Actinia tenebrosa. The sequence goes on along the minus strand of NW_028292581.1, from coordinate 11,170,147 downwards.
GAGCAGTTTTCGTACGACTGTGATAAAGTCGGTGCTGTATGTGTGCCTTAATTGGCTGATTTTTTCACGCGCAATGTAATTGGTCTGGCAGTGCCGTGACATTGCTGTGACCGGTGTTTACGCCGTGTTCATGCCGTGTTTCGGGCATTTGATTGAGTAAATTCTCGAGCAATGTGATTCAAGGTCTGGTGCCGTATGCCTTGCCGTGTCACGTCCGTAGTGTTCATGCCGTGAGCTTTTCACAGTCAAACGAAAATTGCTCTAACGTAACGTTTCTCATAGTTAAACGATATCTGCTCTATTAATTTTGAAAATAAGGTAGAAATGTGTCGCTCCGTGACAATGACGGTGCAGCGCTATGATTGGCTTAACAGGGGAAGGCTCTTGTGAACCGTGAACATGCCGCGCGCTACCTTTTTTCTTCTCAAAACCCCAGCGTAAGTGCATTTCATACATCGGTAATATACTATAAATTTAGCAATAATTTAAATATTGTATTTCTTTCTCTACTTTAAAATAATTCGATAAGTATTGCCATCTCGCTCTGAAAAAGAAAAAGTACGATTCCATAAGCAATAAATCTGATGATTAAGTCGTATTGCGAGAGACACCTTTAGCTTGGGTTTCATAAATGTTTTCCCATTTCATAACACATGAAAATTCTCTAGAGTATCATTTCTTTATTTAATGGTTAAAGAATATTGTTCTCAAGAGAATGACACGTGGTTTAAATGGGAAAACATAGAGGTCCTTTGAAGGTTTGCAATCGTTACACCCAAGAGACTGTCAAATGACAGAGACATGGCGGCCATGATCGTGGTATTAACCATTGAAGATAATAAGTTCATGTTCTAGTGGAATACAATGCATATATTGTATAGTAGTGTATTGTTTTATATTGTGTACTATTGTTTCTAGAACATGACACGTACTATCCAATTAAAACACTTATTGACTGGGATCGATGGAAACAGTTGCTTTCCGGAAGTTCAAGTCAATAAGTGTTTTGTCATATACCAAGTGTCAAAAAAAAAGCAGTTATTTGATTTTTTGATTATTTGATTTCGAAAAACTTAGAAAAACTCCCAGAATACGATGATTACAATAACAAACAACCCTTTTCCGATCATGTAATTCAAAATGGTAACTGGATCGAGTATGACTTCATCGCAGGAACAGGCTTGCCAAGTTTTACCCGGTAAGAAACTCTCTAAAACCCAAGAGAGCTTACCTCTTAACAGTTGTAATACGAAGTGAGCTTCATCGCCGAAGTTTCTGATCATCTGCAGAACAAAGTAGTTACAAGGACTTTTTTAGACTTTGACTGCAAAAGGTTTGGGAATTCTTTTGGGATTTTGGAAGTTTTGTTAGTTTCAGTCAAGGAGGTTTTAACAATGAAGGTCGTCCTACCTGGTCATCGACCAAAATGTAAATACCCGTCGGGCCTTGCCTGCAAATGCAATACAAGTAATTCAAAAACAGGTACGTAGTTTGCAATCATTCTCAAGAGAATAAAATACGACATGGTGATCACGTTGGTTGATATAACAAGGACTAATAACAAATATCTTGTTAAATCATATATTTATATAAATTAATGGATATTTTTGATTTCGCAACTTTTTTGTTGCGGATTTAATAAAAATCGCGTCCACACGTAGCGTGTTCGAATCGTTCTAGACCGTCTACCGATACGTATCCGGTTATCAAGATCTTAAGTCAACAGAGCATGCGCACTTGAGCATGACTATGAGCCCGCGCTAAATATAACGCGCGGAAAACACTGGATCAGACACTGTTACGTCAGCGTATTCAAAAATATACGGATTCGACCATCTACATAACGCCGGATTCACACGGTATTAAAAAAATTCCACTCTGGAAACCGTATTAAAAAAGTTGCGGATTCGTCTACCGTATTCGCCGGATACGTGTGGACGGAAGGCCAATCCGCAAAGAAAAAGTTGCGGTTTCAAAAATATCCGGATTCGTGTGGACGGGCCTAAGATTGAATCTTTTGAAATCTTTAGTCTATGATGTAACTTTACCTTTGCTGTTTTCAAAAAAAACAAAACAAAACAAAACAAAACAAAACAAGAACAAAAAACAAAACAAAACAAAACAACAACAAACAAACAAACAAACAAACAGACAAAAAAGGGACAAACAAGCAAACAATGTGGAAATCTTTCTCGCAGCATTTCTTCCCTCTACCCTTCTTCTAGTTTGTTTAACACACTTCCTTAACATATTGTACCTCACCTATATATCGCTACGATTTGATCGTCTGCTAGGCTACACTTCTTTGCTAGCTTGTTCGTCAAGTGGTCCACTGTTAAAGCCTCTAGGTACACCCCATGGTATTCCTTCATCCCCGAGTCTTGTTGAGTTGATTCCAGGGAGATGTATATGGTTAGCAAAGGACGCGTTGCTCTATAATACAAAACGTGAACGAATCAATAAACTGGTAAGATGTCCAAGGTAAGATAAGCTAGAATTTAGAGGTGCAGAGTTCGATAATAAAAATGGCAGTGGAGCACCCTAAAGGGTTGGGTGGGGTAGGGTGGTGAGGGAGGGAGGGGGATTACATAAACTGTTGCTTAGGGTTAGATTCATGTGTTCCAGTGAAGGTCCGTGGAATTTCAAAGTGTTTGTATTGTCAGTTGAAGTTATGCATTCTTCATCTTTCTGTTGGTGTTTGAGAATATTTTGACACTGAAATGAACAAAAGTCTGTAATCAAGGAACACAGCGGTATTTTACGACTTCGGAAATGGCCTGTAGAAAAATATTCACCATTTTCCATACATTGGTTCACTGGTCAAACACAAAGCGCTCAAGCGTGGCGCCAACGTACTTTCAAAGGATTATGCAAACTTGAATCTTGCAACCTCGACTGAATGCTTTGTGTTTGTCCAGTGAACCGATGTATGGAAAATGGTGAATAGTAGACAGCATGCACGTTTAAGAACCGAGCAAACGAGCGCAACATTGTTGGGCGTTTGAACACCATGTTGCGTGTTGTTGGGACTTGTTGGATGTTGTTGCGCGCGTTTAAAGACTAATCTCCTACGCAGCCGCTATTTGCGCACTCCCCTAAGTAATTTGTAAACAGTTCCTTTGGAATGACTGTAAAATAGATCATTCAGTACGGACGTGCTGCGCCCTTATTGTGCAGTGTACTTACGTACCTTGATTGAAGAGCATTATGCAATCGAATACCATCAGCAGGACCGAGTAGTTGTATTGTGTCGTCTCGCGATAATCTTAGCAGATCAGAACCTATGATACCAAATTATAAATAAACAATAATAAGTACGGGAAGCAGCGGGTGACGTAACGGCGAGGGTGCCCGTGTCTCACCAATGCGACCCGGGTTCGATTCCCGGACTAGGTTTTTTAGATTTTTTCACTTCACAATATATGCAAGTCAATAAAATGTGAGAACTATTTTATAAACACATTACTTCAAACTACAAAATCAATGCAATATTGAATAGACCTCTTTACTGATACGGCGGCGATCTTTTATTTTATGGGATGCCGAGGAGGTAAACACAGAGAACATCTATAAAGTATAGAGTGGCGGTGTTACGTTTTCAAATAATTTGAAGTCTTGGTGTTTTGCATATTGTTCCAACTACCAGCAAATTCAATTGCTTTTTAGATGTGCTTCTCATTGAAAAACGTAGAGTTATATCAAAAGACAACCTGACAGCTGTGCGAAATATAAATTTTCTGAGTTGCCCTCTTGGCATTCCGTTCTGAATAAAACGATAGAATTCAAGATGGCGGCCATGTCGGTAAAGGGGTGCATTGGATCCCGAATCATTCAGATGTAAGTCAAAGATGGAAGTCCAAAAGTTGTTGTTGTTTACCAGTGAAGTTTGTGAACATGTTAAGGTAGTGAGCAAATCGATTCTCTTGTAGCCACGCCCTGGTTTCTTCAACAGATGATTTTGATGTGAGTTCCTGACGGAAAAGATCCCAAAACAAAACAAATTAATGGAGAGCTTATTACTGCTGGCAATTATTTGGTACGCAATTCATGTTTCTGAAATTTCATGGTAACAGACAATAAAGTATTCATTTTGTATAGGATTGCAGTGAATAAATTACAGAGGGGGGGGGAGAGATGAGTGACAAAGACAAAGACAAAGAACTGCTATCTCTTGCCCAAACATCCCTTTCACGCAGTATAAGTTTGTTACCAACCATTGACATAGAAATTTGAGATTTGAACAAGATGATATGACTTGAAAAGAATTTAACCGTGTTGGCCTTCAGGAGTAAAACACCCAATATATTCATATCATATCCCTTCACAGACGGGACTCGAACTCAGGTCGCATTGGTAGGAGGCGAGCACTCTCACCGCTACGCCACCCATGCTTCTTGCTAATGAAACCCCAAAAGATGAAAGAGTTGGATAGGATATAGATATGTCTGTAAGATATTCCCACTGAGAACTTCCGCAAACAATGCCTAGGAGTGAAACTAAGTTATGGGGAGATGACTTCCAAGGTGGAAGTGAGCAAGCTAAGCTTGCAATGGGAAGCTTTTTCATCCTTTGTCTCTTGGAGGTAGGTGGGGTGCTTAGCTAGTCTTTTATTCAAACTCCAAACTGGTTCAAGTAGAGTTATTTTATGTACGGTAGATTATTTATGCCCGTTCCACACCCATGGGTGTGTGAAATGTAACTCTCGGGACGCATTCCTCTCAAGAAATATATATATATATACAGTATACGTTATTTACCGGCCAGGAGGTCCGGATAGGGAAAAACTGTGCCCAAGGTCTTGAATATACCGTTATCAAGACCGAGGGCACAGTTTTTCCTTATCCGGACCGACTATAAGACGGTAAATAACTTATTTATTTTTTCCCGTATTTTTTTTTACTTGTTTTTGTAATCGTTTTGTTCTTTTGTTTAGCGGCAAAGGCCTACCGGACCGCGAGCGCGGGCAGATACTGATAAAATACCACCTGCTCAAACAGCCAATCAGAACGCACGATTTTTTAGGATACCGGACCGGAAAAAAAACACAAAAACTTCTCATATGTGAGGCATTGAGCATAGAGTTCCCAGTGGGAATAGTTATTTTATAGTATGCTTACTTTTACCAGAGTGCACGAAACTGAAGCACATTGTGAGTCTGCACTTGGTGTGCTTAACAAACTTGCTGAGCCAGGTGACGACACAGGGGTTGCCACGGCAATGGACCTAAAAACAATAATTAAATCAAACAAAATGGATGCCTGTTTTCTGTGGTTATCCTAATAAATATTTGGTTACCAAAGTGTTTGTTGCCGTTATTTTATTTTTAGAGGGTAAAGACGCATTAAACACGAAGAGTTATCTAACATATGGTCGTCTGATTCTGAGATCGAGTTGATCACACATGATACCTAAATCAATTATATAGATCTATTTAAAAATAACAATAGTTGTTTCGCGTGTTTTGATTGGTATAAATACTCTTTGAGATGATTTTAGATGAGAGTATCTAGAACGCTCCCATTTTGTTTAGTGGGCACTCTGAATTTCTTAAAACCTTATTTTGAATAGGAGATATGAAACGGTTTTCGTTTTAGATGGCGAAAGAGCACTTAAGAAGCTGGAAACCACTCCGCTACGCATCGTAGTTTCCTACGCTTCTCTAGTATTCTCGCAGCATCCTGTGTGTTTAGATCGAAGTATATAAAATGGAAAACGTCTTTATATTTCTTAAATCTAATATAAATATACCAAACATATTGCTTTGCCATCATGGTAATAATTGCTTTCAATTGGTGATATTGATGTTGTCAGTTTCTGTAATGATCATGATGGTAATTCATTTAGTGCTTTGTTAATGATGTTCTATCATTAGTAGTTATTTAGTTTATTGGTGATATTGTCCTGTAACCATAGAGATTGTTGTCATAGTTACCTAGGTGATATTTGTTTTGGTGTCATCCATGTTTCATCGTCTTCTGTCACTAATGGTTTCTGGAAATAGAGGAAAAATAGAATTTAGCACACTATTTAACAAATTGACATGAGATTTTTATGTGTCTGTCCTCTTATTGACGATAAATAATTATTGCGTGATCACATTGTCAAAGTAGTGTGGATCCACGAGGCGTAGCACATACCACTTTGACTTTATCGTCAATAAGAGGACAGACACATAAAAATCTGATGTCAATTTGTTTTTTACAATAACAAAAACGATAAGAACTTCTCATTTCTACTGATCAAAACAAGAGCGTGTGCTTGTTGATGTCAGCTTTATCTGTCTGTCCTCTTATTGATGATAAAAATAAGCAATCAATGCACGAGAAATTTGTAAATTATTGTAAAATAAAACATACACATCTTATACTAGCAGGTATGCAAATTTACTACCTCCTTCAGATGTGTGACATCGTTTGACATCTGAAACTGCCCCTATAAAATGATCTTATACTAGCAGGTATGCAAATTTCCTACCTCCTTCAGATGTGTGACATCGTTTGACATTTGAAACTGCCCCTATAAAACGATCAGTATCAAAATCCTTCAGTTGAAGTGTGATTTGTTAGCAATAACAATATTTACAGTAACATTGTGGCATCTAGAAATTAAACTCAGGAAAATAATAGTTACATCTAAAAGGTGGGGTATTTGCTCTACTGTTCCAGAGCATTAATCTTGTACTTTAAGACCAACGTTGACTGACAAGACTGTTGGTGGACTGTTGCCCTAACTGTTGGGCATGTGTTGTCATGAATCATCAATCTACTGCTACATGTATGTATAGGAAGTTTTCTAATAGTCCTCTTCAGCTTGGGGTAATGTTTTCCCATTTCAGACCACATGTCATTCCCTTGAGAATAAGATTTTTTGTTTGAGCTGTATCCATATTTATGTGTCTTCTCATGTGCAACCGAGCACAAACCTTAAACAAAGAAATGATACTCTAGGGAATGTGATCTGAAATGGGAAAACATTACGTCAGATCCGAGGAGGTCTATTGAGGGTTTATTACATACAATTTCATCTTGTGATTTGTTTTCCAGTTTTTGCATTTCATTCTTATGTTTTCTGTCAGCACCTTTAGACTAAGGGGAAAAAAAGGACAACAATTATAATTTTATCTATAAGAACAAAAAAGTTATTAAAAACATCATCTTTAGTGATCAAAACAATCAAAACAGTGCGCGCTGGTTGACTTATTTGAATGTCCTCTTAATATTGATGATAAAAAATAACCAATCCGCTTGTGAGACATTTGTGAGTTATTATTGTACAAATGAAAATGGTGTGCTCTGATTGGCTAAGCTAATACTATTATTTTTCAGTTTTACACCTACGACAACAGATGTCACCGAATTTGGTTCTCACATCAGAAAAACATGTCATGGTCATGATAGCCTTTGAAGGGCGCTTTGGTAAGGGGTTAGGGGAGGTTAGGTTCCTCCTCTTCTCCCAAAAGTGCTGCTATGCAGGCTATGATCATGCTTAAAACGTCTAACAAATCCACCCACAAATAATGTTACGCTTTGAGTCTGCATTCTTTTAAACTTCATGTGTTGGCAACCTTTTGATGTAAGGGAATGTGGGGAAGAAAATTATCAGAATGATACCTACATCTCGAAAAAGGAATGCAGGCTAGGAGTGTGAGATTTATAATAGTGGAGTTGTAGATGTTTAAAGCATGAATGTGACATGTTTTTTTTTGACATCAAAACCCAGAGTTGTTGGTGAAAGCAGTAGTAATCAGTCAGTCATGTACTCTACCTTGAATACTTTTATCTGACAGCATGCACAGTGTATTAGACCATTATTGGATGAAGACTCTGGGAGCTGTGTTTCAATCTGTAGCTGTAAAGGAACTCCACTCTCACCTCCTGAAAATACAAAATTCAATCAATCAATCAATCAATCATTCAAATCAATGAACAAACAAAGAATGAATGAATGAATGAATGAATGAATGAACAAATGAATGAAAGAACAAACAAAAAAACTTATGCCAGCTGGGTGTTTTAGTCACTGGTGCTAATTGAATTTTTCTTAGGGATGTTGACTGTTTATTGTTAACAGAAAGTAAACTAGAGAACCAAAAAAAAAAAAAAAATTAAATCAAACCCCTTAGCAGATAATGTGAACTGAATTGACCTACCACTTTTTCCTTTGGTGAACTCTGAGCTGACACAATTGATCTGGAAAATAGAATCAAAAATAAATAAACAAAAATGAAAAAACAGAAAACGCTGTTATAAAGCACATGGGGGTTGGCAGAACACGAGAGAAGCATTAGGACACTTCTCAAGTTTTCTGCCAATCCCCAAGTGCTTTGTAACTCCACACTGCAAAGAAAGCAATTTTTTAATTTCTTTTATAAAATACAAATTACAATAACCGTTATTTTAGATAGGAATGACACAACGGAAACTTTGTGTGCATGCTGAGTGCTCTCATAAAGCACATGCTCCCTACCAATCAGAACGCGAGATTTATAACAGTTATTTAATAATATAAAATGGAGCAACTTTAGTGCCAACATTTTTATAATCATCATTCTCACTTACTATGATATATAACTTAGTGTCTTTCTCTGGATTCCATTCAAATGTGTATGCATTAGTGCTATGGCCTTCACTTCTGATGTTGCTTAACCCATTGGACATCGGAACATCTAAACAAAAAATTCAACACTGTTTGCATTTTGTAGCGATGTCTGAAATTTTTAAATCAGACTAAATCCATTATAAATAAGAACATATATACAAAAAAAAAAAAACTAAATAAAAAAGAGAGAACATAAAATAAGGTCACAATACATCTGATTCAATACATCACTCAATAATGGTAATTATTGAAAAAAAAAATTTAGCTTAATACCAATTTCTAATATCCTTTCCAGAGGTCTGTTGTTTCTCCATTCTTCAAATTTTTCTGCTTCTTGTCTTTGAACTTTTCTTTCATAGAAAGTCAGTTTTACTTTGCTCTGTGACAAAAAGCAAGTATTAGATTAGTGGGGAGAGGAAGGGAAAGAAAGGGTGAAGGGGAAGGGAGTGAGTTGAAGGGATAAAGAGGGGAGAAAGAGGATGGAGAGAAAGAGAATGGAGAGAAAGAGGAAAGAGGGAAAGAAGGGAGAATGGAGGGACAGGGAGAGATATGTGCTACACTTGATTAACTGTAATTCCTTTACAATGGAATGCACAGTTATTTTTAAATCAAGCAATGAGAGTTAATAGTGTCTGGTTTACACTTATCTATAATGATGCTCGCTCTAGCTCTAATCATACCTTTATCAAGCAGCCTTCAAATCTTGACAAATCACCAAGGTACTTGAGTTCCACAAGATATGACTGACCTACAAACACACCCACACAAAAGGTTCATGGGCAAATGACCAATAAATGTTCAAAAAAGAAAAGGGATTCCAGTGGCAGATCCAGGATTCTAAAATGGGGAGGTTCTAAAAATGCTACTACAGCAATTCTTCATATATGGCTCACTATGCAATGAAGGGAGAAAAGGGATACCATATAGGGGACAGGTGTGGCACCAATTGACTGGCATCCCATCAAGGGGGTACAGGGCAAGTCATGGGTGGTAACATGTGATGGACTGGCATCCCATCAGGGGGGTACAGGGCTAGTCATGGGTGGTAACATGTGATGGACTGGCATCCCATCAAGGGGTAAAGGGCTAGTCATGGGTGGTAACATGTGATGTACTGGCATCCCATCAAGGGGGTACAGGGCTAGTCATGAGTGGTAACATGTGGACTGGCATCCCATCAAGGGGGTACAGGGCTAGTCATAGGCAGTAACATGTGATGAACTGGCATCCCATCAAGGGGGTACAGGGCTAGTCATATGTGGTAACAGGTGATGGACTGGCATCCCATCAAGGGGGTACAGGGCTAGTCATGAGTGGTAACATGTGATGGACTGGCATCCCATCAAGGGGGTAAAGGGCTAGTCCTGAGTGGCAACATGTGATGGTCTGGCATCTCATCAAGGGGGTACAGGGCTAGTCATGATTGGTAACATGTGATGGACTGGCATCCCATCAAGGGGGTACAGGGCTAGTCATGAGTGGTTACATGTGATGGACTGGCATCCCATCAAGGGGGTACAGGGCTAGTCATGGGTGGTAACATGTGATGGACTGGCATCCCATCAAGGGGGTACGGGGCTAGTCATGGTTGGTAACATGTGATGGACTGGCATCCCATCAAGGAGGTACAGGATAAGTTTGACTGTTGCCATTATTGAAAATTGAAATAAGTGTCCTCCATACTCTGATAGAATTTCTCTTGCATATTAAACAAAATATTATGTACAGTAACTACACTAGCTGTACACCAATTGGTATGCTGAGGTTGAGAAACCGAAAACAACTGAACTAGCAGCAAATAAACAAGCTCTCAAAACTGACCTTGATTCAGGTATGTCAAAGTGTCTTCTCCCATCTTCTTTCCAGGTGCTGTTGGTGCAGCCAATGTATGATAAAAGCTGCAGGAACTAATGATAGTATACAGCTATATTTTTATTTTTGGTTGGTAAGCCTTTTGCTGCATATTAAATTAACCAAACCCAAAATGCACTATGGGTGATGCGAATACCATCAGCAAAAGGTCACAACAATATAATTTATAAACGTTTCATAAACATCAAATCTGCATGTTTCTGCACTGCCATAATCTCCTACATTATTTTAATTTTAATATGAATAAAAATATGTTTCAAGCTTAATAAGCAACATGAAACATGCAGATGGCTTTTTTGGAGAAACAATCGCTTGATGATATGCAATTCCCATTTTACTTTATTGACTTACTCAAACAGGCGAGCAGTTTTGTTTGGAGTACTGGAATGGTTGCAGGAAATCATGTGTTTCTCTTGCTTTACAACACTGTTAAAAATAAACAGATAAAGGACTAAAAATAAAAAATAATAATTTTGGATCACCTTACATCAAACTAGAAGTTCCTTTCTGAATGATGTTGCATTACAACATTGGAATGTTAATTTGTTCAGTTGCTCTGACCAAACTTCCTGACTCATAGCAAAACTTACGGCTGAATTTGATGGTTGTCGGATGTTGTGTCTGCCAGGTCTCCAAACACAGGGGAATTTTCCTTGAAAATGGGTAAATCGAGCACTTCACTGTAGGTGGTATAAAATTAATTAAAGAAAATCAATTTTAGAAAATCAACAGTTTAATGATAGGAACATACAAATAGTCAAGAAGTCTACCGGCAATATTTCATGCATCTAAGAGGAATTTTTATGAAACACCAATACCAGTCATAATATACAGAGGCTAGGATAGGGGAAGGGGTTGGGTAATATATATCCTACAATTGATAAAGCAATGGATATGAAACTTGATTTTACTCGCTTATAATATTATAATATACGCGTGAGGAACTAATCTACCGTGCCTGAAAGGCAACTATTGAGTTATATACCAACTACATTACTGTAAAATAAATAACAATACTAATAGTTCTAACCATTATAAAAACAAACATTTAGACAATTGGAATATTTGTATAGAAAAATTGATGACATGCCTTTGAACAACAAGTTAAAAAAACACATTTATAAAAGACCATAAGACCAAGATAAATCAATACTAGTCAATTAGTGATAGTCAAATGCAAGATTGACAGTTTTTAAATCTCACAAAAAAAAAATCACATTTGGAAAAACGTGTTCAAATGCCACATCTGTAACTTAGGAATTTTTTCTGAGTTTCCTGTGTCCGCACGATTTTTCTTTCATACTCAAAAACACTGACATCTTTATAATCTCTATATCATTCTCTCGTTAGCAATGATGATCGAATTAATCCAACAAACAACAGCTTAATGTACTGTATGTGCTTTACATGTACAGTTGAATTTTCTAAGGCAATGACATTTTTTCTCCCAGTTCTATACGCTTTTCAACACAAATAGCTTACTAGTATTAAACTTGCGAAATCCATATAGCGAAATCTGGCCAAAGAGCACGAACTATACAGTTCGTTAATTCAGGTAAAATTATTTTTCCCTCGGGCGAAGAACAGACATAAGCCAAATATTCCATAATTTGGTAAATATGTTTACCAAAACTATCTGTGTGTTTATTAATTTAAAAAATGTACATTTTAAAAATCTTAAGCTTATATTACTTAAATTGAACAAAAATAACTTTCACAACATTTGAAAACACCTATTAAATGCGGACAAACCTCATTTTGTAAGCCCCTGGGTCAGCACTACTAATATCATTTCCTAATCCAGAAAGGTTGAATAAATCAGTTGACAGTCCACCCTCCACATTGAGATCGTCCATGTTCCAGCTTGGATTACCAGCCATTTTGAACTGTAGACAAGCATTAATAGGATTCAAAGAGTTCCATGAGCATTGGAGAGGCGGAAACGCTTAGTTTTGGACCTTGTGGAAGAAAGAAAAGAGCGCTACATGTGATGAAAACGAAAGCAAAACAACTTCTTCCATCGACCAACTGGCACAAGGAATTTGTCAATGACCGAGCACGTGGACCTTGACATGAGGGATTAGGAACGAATCGCACAGGAAACCCAAACATAACACAGGGAGCCCACAATAGTATTTATATTTGGGAGTGGTTCCCCTGTATAATAAAATAAAATCTGCCAAGTATCGCTAACAAGGGAGACTGCTAGCAGGGAAGAGTTAACCTACCCTGTTTGCAGTAGGGGTAGGGTGTTGAATTTGCAGCAGGGTACAATTTTCCAAATCAGTTGAAATTGGGGGTACATTTTTTGTAATGGCAAAATGTAGAGGGGTACAGTTTTAGGTTTTTTAGGCAATACAAATGATTTTAAGTTGAGCTACACTTTTCTAGATGATGATGGATGGGGTACATTTGTATTGAAAAATATCAAAGGGGGTTACAAATTTTATCGAATCCACACCTCCCCCCCCCCCCCCCCCCAACTACAATATAAACTAAGGGAAATTAATTTAGGATTGCAGGGTATCTTTATCCCAGTAATTAGAAAAACTTGTGTTGAATTCCATGGGTTTTAGCTTTGAAATGCAAGAGTTGGGGGGAGTTTATAATTTCTAGGCTTTGAGATAATGGACTAAACAATGTGTATGCACTATCTACAGTGTTTTAACTTATATTTAGAAATCAAATTGGAAATTAATGTTTTTTATATTAATTATGGTTCACAAGTCACTCCAAGAATTAAGCCTAAATAAAGTTACCAAACAACAGAACTATAAACAAAAACTACAGATCAAGATGTACATTCATTTTGATAAGATTCAAATATTTACAGTGCATTGCTACATATAAATGCAGGGGTCAAAATTAACCTTTTTGTCCATTAGCGATTAAAGGTGCAATAATTACATGGAGCAACTTTCTCTGCAACTTGTCTCGCAAGAGCTTTGCCACACAAGTTGCAAGAGTGTCTACACAGTGACGGAGACCTAATCATTACCAAAAGTAGAAACGAATTCTAACTTTTTGCAACAATTGCTGCAACTTGTCTCACAACATTTTTAAAATTGTGCTGTAGGTTACATGCTGCAATGCTCCATGCAACTTGTGTTGTAACGCCGTTACGAGACAAGAAAACTGCTCTGTGCGTAATCACGCCTTAAACAATTGAATTTCTGATTCTAATAAAAAAAACTTAGTCAGATTTAGGAAACGTTTACTTGCAAATGTTTGCTAGCATATTTTTTTTATCTAGCAAAGTTAAGAAAAGGACTAGTACTTTGCTAGTTGCTGATTTTGAGCCCTGAAATGTCATGAATCCCATTCCATCCACCAATGACCATGATCTTCAGAATCAAACCCCATTTATGGAACCTCAAGGAATAAATGTCCTTTTTTTGATTTATATACAAAACATCTTTCCAGAATACATATACTTTAGTTAGTACATTGTTGTTGGTTACTAATAAATCTTAATTTTTATGTTTTGTCAAATAAAAACAAATCCCATCCTGCTAGTCAGCCAAGACCTCTTCAATCATAGGCTTGCTAGAAGTGCAGCTTTCTTCCTTATTAAATTCTTCTAGTCTGGTATCAATCTCATTTCTAACTGCTTCAAGACTTCCTTCGTCAAGTTCTTTAAGTAAGGAAAGGACAGCTGAAAGAATATTGGAGTTCTATGAAATGCAAAGAAATATAAGTTAGTTAATATTGTTGTAGTTCAACTCAAGGGTATGTCCGGAAAAGTGGAGCAAGGTGGATTGTGACGTACATGACCATCCCTGAACCGTTTGCCTTTCTAAGTGACAGCCACCCCCTTGAAATCTGATCCTATGGATCTATCACTGCAGACATATGCATACCCTAGTATCTGTTGGTGTAGGTGAGACTGATGAAGATCTGCTATCTGGTAAAGTCTTGATAGCACTAGGCTTTTCTTTTGGTTCATCTAGTACAAGAGGTTTAATTCCCAATTCTGCTCTCAGTTTACTAATGAACAATAATGCAAGATAATATAAATTAGCCATGGTTATCTTAGCTTGTGTTATTGACGGTGTAATAATGACGTCACAAGTAGATCTTGAACACTGTGCTTATTAGTGTCAAAGTGCTTACTTTGTTTCATCTACCAAACTTGCCCTTGTAACCTCCTGTTGATTGGTACTGATGGAAGGTACACATTGGTCTAAGTGGGAATAAAAGAGCAAAAACTTTAGTGAATCTAATGAATGAAGATAGGCTAAGCATTAGCCATTCCAAGCTATGAGGAAAAAAAATGGTTGAGTTTGCATAACAGTGCATTGTGGGAAGAAATATACACCATCTTGGTAAAATGTTTCCTAAAAGATGTACTGTTTATGCAGCTACGAAACGCGATCCAGTTTTTTTCTCATCCTCAGAATTATCAGCTAATTAATTGACAAACATGTTTTATATAATTTTTTAAAAATATAAAAAAACATATATTTGGGAAGCACGGGTGGCGTAGGCCCAGGTTCGAGTCCCCACGAGCTTGGTGTCGTATGTGAGTTGAGTTGTTTGTTGGTTCTCTCCTGTGCTTCAAGGGTTTTCCGGGTTCAGCGGTTTCCTCGCTCCGCAAAAACCAACTACTAAATTCTAATTTGATCCTAGGAGAAATTCATGATAGGGCTAACCTCAATATCTCCTTTCGCACTCAGATGCAAATAAATTAGTGTTTTTTTAAAAATATGATTGATCAATCTCTTAATTATGTTAATAATTATAAAATTATTTTTGGTGTTTTCATTGCTAGTGCTGATTGGAACAAGCTGCGACAGGGAAATCAGACAACTGTCAATCAGACAAATTTACATTACACTCTGATTGATGACATCAGTGTTATATTGTCCAATTTCTTGGTCACTAACTGTTGTCTTGATTGTGCCTTGCAATGAAAACAGTAGTAAAATGGTTTCCTTACCTGTTGAGTCTTTGGAATTACTTCTCTTCAGACTCTGACTGCTTTTTGTACTTCCCTGATATGAAAATCAGATAAAATTAATATCTTTTTTTAAAATAAGTTTCAAACATAAATTGAATATTATGTGTGTGTACTCTTAGCACTAGTCTCCCCCACAGCCGCTTTCAGTGTCATCACGCAAGGCTTTCTCCCCTACTCAGGGGAGAAAGCATTGCGTGACGACACTGAAAGCGGCTGTGGGGGAGACTATCTTAGCACTTGTTCAACCTTTTTATGACAAGTAAATGTATGGTTAGAATTTTTCCTTGATCCTGATTGGCTGACATTGATAATCAATAGCAGTGCTTCTTTGGCTAACATGTCTTTCATGTTCTGCTGATTCCTACATGTTTACAGTGCAACCTGCAAAAGTACATGACCACATATAAAGTATTCACATACTTCAATGCACAGGCTTTTTGCTGTCAAATCAGCTTAACATTTACAATCCTTATATTTGGTAAAACCAGGGAGAAAATGAGCAGTTTAACATACAGAGGCTGTGCATAATTAAATTGATGTGATTACATTATTGCCGGTCATGATTTTGCAGGTCACGCTATAAATCATAGCCCCCACACATCATGAATGTGCATCATTTTCTGTTTCTTCATGTCAAGCAAACATTGAAGCAAAATATTATACTTTAACTGTTATTAATTATTTTTATAAAAACAGAGTGTAGTACTACCATAGTAGAAGCCATAGTATCACCAAGGTCTGGATAATCAGGTAAATCAACGGGCGTAGCAATATCATCTCCTGTAGCTGATGCTGAAGATACTTCACTTTCATCGATAGCTTATAACCAAAACATCAAAACATGGATTAATTTATATGTCCATTAGAAATACTGTACACATAGTTGTAGTTCTTAACTCTAATTTCAAAAGCAAATTTCTATCTGCTCATAATAGCACTTTTGTTCGCAATACTTTCAGAGTATTAGTGAACTTTTATTTAATGTTTTTTAATCAGAATTAAGCTAATTTCTTTTTGGAAATGTTTCAAGCATTGAGTGTCTTAAAAAATAATCAATAATTATAGCCTTTTGCATCAATTTTCTCATAGTTTTTCCATCACTTTTTCTCTGGGATCATGTGGCCTGGTATAACTTTTGTATTAAATGACTTAAGGTCTGTTCCTTTTAACATTTTGTATTCATGAATCACATCATTACTGTATAATATATATTCAGTCATTCCTGAGCTTCTTACCAACATTATCTAAGCGAATCAACTTTGGTAAGTTCTTGATGACAGTCAGACGATAATTGGGCCCTTCTGCACATGGATTGTCTGATAACCATAGTACCCGAAGTTTTGGAAGCTTCTTTAAAAAACCTATCTCATTTAAGTCATTTATGCAGTTTTTGCGTAAATAGAGCTCCTTTAGTCTTGGACCTGCACCAATAAAACACAATTAATGTAGAAGTGTTCAAAAGTCATATATATACCAATTAATCAATAGCAATTAAATTAAATTACATGAAATAGAGGCTTTGCCCCATCACGTGCTGGTGCCCATAATGCAGCTTGGACTGCCTGTGGTTAGGTGGAAGATCAATAAAATCTCTTTGCTCTTGGGAATTAAGTTCTTTCTTATAATAATAATAATAATAAACTTTATTACTGTGTCATGTCGTTCTAGCTTATTTAAATAAACTAATTGGGGACACCTATCTAGAACCCTATAAAACCAATAAAAATCTTATCCCATGTTTCCAACCCTTAAAACAACCCCTATATGATATTTACAATTATCTAATTTACGGTAATATCCCACCCCTCCGACTAAATATACCCATTATTCTTACACTTTTGTGTAAACTACAAGCTAAATCCTTACCCCACCGACCCCATAGTAACTGTAAGATAATTCCCACCCCCAACTGATCCTAATTTACATGTGTTCGATACTCAGATCGATACGCTTACTAGGTAGCGCATAAGAGGCAGTTTTGGCAATTATCACTCATGAGGTCACCTAAGTTAAGTGTTCTTATGTGTCTTTTAAATTTACTTAGGGTATCTAATGACTTAACGTTCCTCTTAAGCTTAGACCATAAGACTGGTCCGAGATATCTTATGCTGTGTTTTCCGAAATTGACTGTATTAAATCTTGGTATGATGAAGTCAGAATTCCTAAGATTATATCTGCAACTGGACTGATTAAATAAGTCAGTAACATAGGAAGGGCTTAAACGATTTTTAACTTTATACATAAGTATAGCTATATCTTGTAATCTACGATCGTTCAGAGTACTTAGGTTAGCCCATTTCAAAAGTGTTGCATAATCACTAGTCCTATTACGGTACACAGATCTTAGGGCTCGCTCCTGAACACGCTCCAACTTTCTCCTATCCGAAGCACGACAATGATGCCATACTGTGTGACAGTAGGTCAGTATTGGCAGTATGGCAGTCTTGTATATCTTTAGCTTTGCTTTTACAGGTAACATGTTACGAAGACGAGTTAGGACACCGACTCTCTTGGCAGCTCTTTTACACACTGAGCTAACATGATGACTGAAATCCATGTTCTCATCAATGGATACTCCAAGTATTTTCAGCACTTTGTCTTGCTTGATGCTTGTGTTCATCATTGTGACGTCCAGTACTTTATCCTGTTGTTTGGAACCAATGCTCAGCACTTGATATTTCGTAAGGTTACCTTTCAGCTGATTAACCTGGTACCAGTCAGATATAGATTTGCCCTCTTCGTTAAGAGTATCTTGAACTTGCCTGACATTCTTCCCGGTGGAATAGAGTTGATGGTCGTCAGCATACATCATCAGTTTTCCCTTGTTGACACTGAATGGTAAATCATTCTGAAAAACATTCCATAACAATGGACCAAGATTGGACCCTTGTGGACAACCTCTTTCGACCTCGACCCACTTACTTGATGAGGATGTAGTGATACACACTTTGCATTGTCTTTCAAGGAAGTAAGATCGCAGTAAAGAAGTAGCATCAGCAGAGAATCCATAAGCTTCCAGTTTACTCAATAATAAGGGATGGTGTAGGGAATCAAAAGCTTTAGACATATCGGTTGAAAGCACCCCTACAGTGCCCTTATCATCCACAGCTTTCTTCCAATCTTCTACCAGGGCAATTAGCGTTGTTTCGCAGCTGTGACCTTTTCGGTAGGCAGTCATGGTCTTACAGAGACGAGGCTCCATAAAGTTTGATACTTGATTGCTTATAAGCTGCTCAAAGACTTTGTCTATGGCACTCAACAATGTTATTGGTCTATAGTTCTTGACATCTAAGTGATCATCTTTCTTGAAGACAGGTACCCAAATACCTTTCTTCCATTCTAAGGGCCAGCACTTGGACTTGATGCATGCATTGAATATGCTGGTTAGTGAAGGAGCTAGTACATCACTTGCCATCTTAAGAACCTGGGGGGGTATTAAGTCATGTCCCATACTTTTCTTAGGATTCAATGCATTGAGTGCTTTGGTAACCTCAGCTTCGTTGATTTCGCTGAACTCGAATGCCGGGCCATTGACCACTCTTTTGTTGTCTTTTATAGTCTGCACGCTGACGTGATCTTTTAGTTGTTCTTGTGCGAGCGAGAGCGTTTGTCTATCACCAATTTCATTGGCCACTGTAGCAAAATAGTCTGCGAAATGATTAGCTACTTGGGTTTGATCTTTCATGATGTTTCCATCGACTTCCAAGTTAATCACACCGTTATCAGTTCCTTGGCTCTTACTATCGATAAACGGCCTAAATACTTTGTAGAACTCTCTGGGATTCTTATTGAAGTCTTCCGTCTTTACTTTCCAGTATTCCTTTATCGCCTTGCGTCGAAGCTTGGTGGCTATGTTTCTCCATTTATTTCTCTCTCTATAATTTTCGTTCGTGGGATTCCTTGCAAATTCTTTTGCGTATCTGCGTTTTTTTCTTATAGCACGTTTCCATTCTGTAGTCATGTAGGGCACGTCCTTGGCTCTGACTTTCATCCTTTTAAGGGGTGCATGATCTTGTAAGATGTTATTAAACAGGGTGTTCCAGTACGAATACTGGTCATCTACTGACTCAAATATCTCCCCGACATGCCATGGTGCAGCTTGCAAGTCCTGATGAAAATCGTCCACATTGATGTTCTTGAAAGACCTGAAGGAGATGGTTTTACTAGGATGACGAATAGCGGCTTCAGTCATAAGACTATATACCAGTGAATGATCACTGATTCCAGGGTTATAAATTCCACTCTCCTTGAAGAGATGAGGTTTGTTAGTAAGGATGACATCGAGCAGTGTCTGACTGTTCTCGGTAATTCTGGTTGGCTGATTTATTAATGAGGTGAGTCCCAATACATCTTCCAAATCACACAGAATCTTTCCTTCCCTAGTGTTTGGTCTTAGTCGATCCAGGTTCAGATCGCCAGTAATGACAATAAACTGCTTCTGAAGGGACGCCCATGTAACAATATCGTGAAGTTCTTTTTCCAGTCGAAGGTAGTAGTCTTGGCCAGACGCCTTTGGAGGTCTGTATATTAACAGCACAACCACATCATGACTGCCAAACTTAGATTCGATTGCAAGAGATTCAATTGTGGTGAATTTTCTTGGTAGTTTTAATTTCTTTGATGGTAGATTAGAAGAAAAGTAAGCCATAATCCCTCCGCCTCCTTTGGTTCGGTCGTTGCGATACATATTATATCCTTCTATTTTAAACTGGCTGTTGGGATACGAAGAGTCTATTTTGGTTTCTGTCAACAATGCTACTTGCGCTCGAAAATCATGTTGAATTAGAGTTTCCAGTTCTTCAAATTTATTTTGCAAGCTGTTCACATTTAAATGCAGGATCAGAAGGCCGCGACTATCCTTTTGTCTAGAGGTGATGATGCGAGGTTGGGAGTCCACAAATGAATCTTGAGATGAATTTGAATATTGTACTTCTTGGTTATGAATATTAATTGTAGAAGAATCTTGTACAATTTCCTCCATGAAAGAATCACTAAAAGGAAATACGCAGTTAAAACACCTCCATTCCACTGGCTTGGGATTTTTCTTTCGACCAGTATAACTTAAAGTCGCACATTTCAAGTGGAACTTCTGCAGGCAGCCATCACATCCAATATCTTGTTGATTCCTTCTTATAGTTTTCTCACAAATAGTGCACTTCTTCTTGTTGACTGGACCAGGATTAAATTGTATATCATTGGAAATTAAAAGAAATAAAACGAATAAGTACTTATTCATAGGAACAGTCACCAGACTCGGTCTTCTCAGTGTTCTGAACACAGCTCTCGACGGGATAGATCCATAAGGAGTGAGCTTCGACAATATTTCTTATGTAAAATGATTGTATGTTCCTGCCATCTAACAAGGCCGCTGTCAGTTGATGGGGCAAAGCATATATTTAATTATAATTCCAAAATCCCTACTAGCTTTAAAAATCAGGAGTTCCATATTTAATGTTAAAGAGTTACAGGCCTGATTTTAAGGAAGTGGTCAAATGAACAACAATTTATGGACAATAAATAATATAAGTAGTGCACCTCCTAAATTTGAACACCCACAGTACTTCAAAGCTTCTCTCAGTCTATGGATCTATACATTTTTGTGCATATAATATGCAGACCATGCATTAATGGAAGCTTTTTAAAACATGCAAGCATTTTTGTGGTGGTACTGTATCTATATCTATCTAATTTAAGTCTACATATTTTTATCACACACTGTCTTATAGCTTTTATATTAAGACTATATATTAAAATGTATACTGTCTTATAGCTTTTATTAAGACTTCTACTTACAATATGCAAAATCTTTCAGGCTTGATATGCTATTCACACTAGGAAGAAAAAAAAATTGAAATTTCTTAACTTAAAATGTTTTTTACTATGACCCATGTAATAGCTCTGATAAATGATAAAGATGAAAAAGGTATAATTGGGTATGAATATGTTTAATACTTCAATCAAATTTTCTTACATGTACATAAATAATATATATACAAATTATGAGAGACTATTGAAGGTATATTAATAGTTATTATGTATACATTGTAGATTAAGTAAGAAACCACAGACAGAAATAGTTATGCCATATGACAGGGTTATTATCTAATAGTCATACAATGCACAGCCAGCCCTGGCATTCATAGTATTTTGTAAAATGTAAACTCGTAGACCTACCTATAAATAAATGAACATGTATTAATTCGATCCCCACCCTCCCCCCCTCCCCCTGTCACCTGATCCCTACACAAACTTGCAACATAACCCAAAAATGTTGTGATCCAGTATGCCAATACTATTCTGATCTTAAGCTCAAGGCTTTGCATAAGAACAAAATACCCACCAAAATGTAGCTTACATTTTTTCTCTATTCAATGCAAACTATAATAAAGTTCCTTTTCATATAAATACCACTAACCTTAAGCTCAAAACTTCAACATTTGGTAGTTCACTAACCACGGACACCTGTTTAAGTACAAATATGACATTTTGATTTAATAATTTATCTGCAAATTGCATGCAGTGTAAGATAAGTAGATCTAGTTCACGTTACCTAACCAGTAAGCCTATTTCAAAAGTCAGTCTGTATGAAATTTTAAAGTTTATTTGTGATTTGTTAACAAGCACTTTATGCGAGAGTTGAGAACGACCAAAGACAACAGAATTACACTAACCACTTACATCTGATAAATTACTCCCCCTGTAAATAAAAAAGAAATTAATCTTAAAAAAAACGAAAGGAATCATAAATGTCATTTCACGTAGCAACCAATATGGCGTCCTTCTCTTCGAAGGGGTTCACTCAAAAAACTCACCATAAATTTAAGTTTTTCACCGACTCAAGAGTCTTGGCTCGTCCCCTTGATAGAATTTGTTTCTTTGTAAGAGAAGACATAATAAAATCTTGATAAAGAGACCCAAAATTTCGAGAATATTGTTTGTAACCGTAAACTTCATTTATTTTCCGCCATTTTTTTTAAATGAAGGATACCGCTGACTAAAATTAATTGTGACCGGCTTCTATTCCGATAGCTTTCCGATAGTGTATTGACACCATCGAGTGCCATATCGAGATATTCCGAACAATGTGATTGGTTTACGAAGCATAGTCTAAAACATTGAGTGTCATACGAAGAATCTCCGATTATAAAAAAGCTGCTTTGTAACCTGACAAGAAAAGCAAAACAACTTGAGCGGTAAATTTTGTGCTCCATGTGGCGTAGTAATGATACACTTTCCATGACAAAAACTCCCATTTATTCAAACTTTCTAACCACTTTAGAATTTAGGAATCCTTCCTGATGTATGATAAATGGTATTCGCAAAGGATTACCCTCGTTTTAGAGCTTCTTAGTTCGCATTTTTAAAAGTTTTATGCTTCGCGTTGAACTTTTTTGTAACCGGCTTGAGCTGATGAATTCAAGACAAACGGAAGCAAAACGGTCACAAATATGGCCAGTAAGAAGATGGTCACTGCGGGCCACATCAGTGGCACAGATAATCCAGACATACGAGAGGTAGATGGAAATAATTTAATCTAAATATATGTACATGTCGTACAATGAATAACATTTTAAATTCATGTTGGTAATTGAAGGTCAAGGTAAAGATTGATACTTCAAACTTCAGGTATCGAAAATGTTTTTACTTCACTGGTTTAAACGCAATGAATTTTTTATCCTTTGTTGTACTACTTACAGCACTCTAGTCCCGAAGCTGACATTGTTTATGAAATAATAGACGATGTTGTTCTTGGCTTGTGTTTTGAGATGCATAAAGCTATTAAAATGGGAACATTTGGAGTAGAGGACGGGGATGGCGAGTAAGTAAAACATATTTGTTATCTTTCGTAACGATGTCTTAACACGATACATTGAATATGTAATATGTACTGTTTTTTTTTCCTTCTTCTTTTAACAGGACTGCTAAACAGTATGGTGAGTATGAAACATTTCTAACGCTATCCTTAGACCATTTTCTCTCTTCTATTTTACCACCCAGGGTCCATCCCGATTAGGGTTAGTGACCATTCATTATTAATGTCTGGGGGGCTCCTAAAAGGAGGGGTGCTAGCTTCTATGAATATGAATTATGGAAAGAATATTTGAAATACAAAGAGGGATCATTTGAGTATTTTCTCAAGCACGCAGTAGGCATGAGGTGGGTAGGGTGGTGTAAGAATTTATATTTTATAGGAGAATTTTCATAAAATTAGTTGATCCTTGACAGCCCACCCCCTCCCCCCCTCCCCCAAAGACTTATATACTTAAAATGAATAACTATGGTTAAATACTAGTTGAGCTGTGGCGTAATAATGGTTTGCAATTATTCCCAAACTAATGAGAAATCTTTTGTTAACATCATCAGTTGAAATGGCCACTGAGTCATGACATTTAATATGCAAACGTAAAATATCATGGAACAACAACATTGATTATGCTGCTTACAGTCCATATCCTATTGGAATGTGGAGTGCAAAATGAGACCACAGAGTCTTTCAGCCATTGAACCTTCCCTATGAGACAGAAAATCACATACAGTCAACTTTCACCTTGCACCCCAAAAATTTGCTTTTATGGAGTGGAGAAAAATCCCTGGCAAAAATATTAACAAAAAATGATTGAATTAATTAGACTTGCTATTGTGGACGCTCGCTAATTGCAGACATGAAGTGGCAGTCCTGAGGCTGTCCGCTGTAATGAGTGTTGACTGTTTCATGGCATGATACATTATATTTTTGTCTAGATGTTGTTGATGTTGAGGGACTTGATGTCTTTGGGCAAGTTCCTCTAAAGAAACCATTAGAGTGCATTTGTCCTAACTGCCAACGCAACATGGCTGCATCAAGATTTGCTCCTCATTTAGAAAAGTGTATGGGTATGGGAAGAAATAGCAGCAGGATAGCAAGCAGAAGGTTTGATATAGAACTCATTCCTTTTTTAGATTGCTACTTGAAAAATTGATAACTAGTGAACTGAGAATGGACAAAAAATAATCAATGGAGTTCAAACAAACAAAAGTCCCTGAGGTTCAGTTGTTATCGAGTACGATGACAAGGACAAGTCTTATGAACTAATGACCAAGTACATGTCAGTTGTGCCATGAATGAGAAAAAGGAATGATTCTCTAGGGGATGACACATGGTCTAATAGGGGAAAACATTATGCCCAAATGGATATGGTCTATTGGGATTTCGTGCAAGGGCAGTTTTGCAGTCTTTTTATTTTAATTGTCTAAATTGCCAATGTATCTGCAAATGTATCTCAGTCTCAATCCCCTTATTGGTAAATAAATTCATTTTTCATTGTGATTGGTTACCTTTGTTTGTGAGCCTAAGGTTTAATTACTGTGTCCACAGTGGCGGATCCAGGGGTGACATTAAATTACCCCTTTTGCTCAAATTTCTCAGTATATCGTTAGTAACAGTCTCCCCCTTTTCCTCACATTCCTGGTAAAACCTTTGTAATGTTCACCCCCTTCTAAAATTCCTGGGTCTGCCCCTGTTCCATGAAAGGCAAATATCTAATAAATATCTGTAAACGTTCTACCATCTAAACATTCATGGAATATATTACAAATTTCATCTAAAATATGACACTGTTTTCAGACTAGCAACAAGTGGTAAATTGATGGAGGAGGATGATGATGATAGTTATTTTGATGATGACTGGACATGGAACAATGATAAAAAACCAGGTAGTCACTTTTTATAATTTAAATATTGGGAATTTTTTATTTATTACAAAAGTTTATTTCTTGATAATATGTACATGTACAATATCCTTATTAAATTCTTTTTACTTAATATTAATTCTTAGGGAGGAAAAACAAGAGAGAAAAGGTATATAACAATATGAAGTAAATCAAATTTGAACTCAGACTGCTTATAAAAGCGCAGTCTTCAGCCATGATTGTTAAATATAATAATTCAAATACTTATGGGAATTGTCGGGGTTTTCTTTCTTGTTCTTTAATTACTTCTGTGATAGTTCTTAATCTTTGTCAAATATTTCATTCCCTAGCCTGGTAATTCTCCTAGAAGAGCAAAAGCTCCTAGAAAAAATGGTAAGAACTAGTGGTTTATTAGTGATAGATCAGTGTCATCACGAGTAGGGAAAAGTGCCTTTAGCCTCATACAAGGGGCTATTGACTTGTATTTGATCACCAGGTTAATACTGACAGTAACAGAGAATACTGATTAGGGGTGGAGAAAGTTTCAAATTTGTTACTTAGCAAAGATACACCATTTTGTTCACAATTTTCCTGCTTTTTATGGGTTTCCTGTGGTATTCCATGTTCAAAAATCCTGGATCTGCTGCTGCTTATACACCCACACAAAAAATAAAATGGGGGCTATCATAATAATTTCTAAGTTCAGACTACTATCTAATAAATGGTTAACTAGCTTATTGCAGTTAGTTTTTATGTCACTTTTGAGTCCACCTCTCTTCACAAAAATATTTTAATCTAATTTTGTAATAATTATTACTTAATGTTTAATGTAACGTAAATTGGACATAGCTGCAAGTTAACTACTATTAACTGAATTATTTTAAAATGGCATTGTTACTTATAATAAACAATAGGTGAGGCAGGAACTCCAAGACCAGCAACACCAAGCTCCGTCAACAGTGGAGAAATGCCAGCCACCAGGGTATCTACTCACTAAAGAATTATTACTGTTTTCAACATTTATCATCACAAGGAATTATTTTCAATTTTTTATGGGTTGATTATTAATAACAATGTATTTTTTCCTCTTCAGGGACCAACTGTAGCAGCCTTTGAAGCACTTAGTATAGGTTTGTATTCTTCAAGTGAGGGTGTGACATTATTGTCGCATCTTATTATCAATCCTTCAACTGACTTGCAGTGGGATCATAGACCTAGATTGAGCTGTTAATCAACTTTGATTGCATCAATGTCAATCAACCATGTTGACCATGAATGATATATGTATCGACTGAGATATATGGATCTCGTTTACCCAATAGACCCCTTGCATGATGACGTTTTATGCCTACACTTCCAGAACCCCTTTCGGTAGCAAGTGTCAGTAGCTATTTTTTTTGTTATGCTAATTTTCACTATTGTCCGCTTGGTATTCTCAAAGGAGTTTTGACATTTGAATATGAAAAGAGATTTTAAATAGGATTGTCATGGTAGTTTAGATCATGGAACATCAGTAAAGTTAGGGTCTATGCAAATGCATTAGTTCAGTTATTCATATTTTTTAGTGTACATGTACATGGACATCTAACCAATTTCATTGTGTTGTGACCTTTCAGATGAGAAGAAAACTCTGTTACTACAAACTTGTGGTGTGATTTCTGAACATACTGGGAGAATGTGTACAAGGTAAGCAGCTGCATGGCTGGGTAAGAATTTGACTTTGAGACATTTTTTTTTAGATCTTAAAAGATGTTAAGTGGCTGACATTATGAGAATTGCACAGTAGAAGAGTTAGGCTCAGGTCATACGTCGAACTTCATATCACCCAAACCTAATCGAAACAATAGATAACAAGGTGGTCTTCTTTGATGCCATTAGGTTCAGCTCATGAAGTTCCGGTGACGTTTGACATGAGCTGCTTAAGGGTTTTTATGTATGAGGTTTGTATGAGGTAAAGAAAAAAGACCTCTTAGAGTTCGTTTATCAGTTAATTGTCAGTATGATTTGTTGCTCTCTGAAATAGACATCCCCCACCCCAGCAATACCATTTGCCAGTTTCCCAAGAATTAAAATCATGACCTATAATATATGTTGTTTGTAGATCTCAACGATGTCCACAGCATTCTGATGACCAAAGGAAATCGGTTCGACAGCTAATGCTGGGTAAATACTGGATAATCCATAAATTATGATATATAAGTAATAAATAATATATTTTTTGACATATTAATTACTTGCAGTATTCATTAGACATATGGACTTTTATTATCTATAACGAATTTACCAATCGACCTTTAAGTTTTTAATTGTTTTCTTATTAGGCCAACAACCTACCACAGATGCATCGACAACATCAACAACGAGACTTCGTCCTGATGGGTGTGTTAATCAATTATTGTTTATGGGTTTTCATCCCGATATTTTGACGGCCCTTGTCGGCATCGGGAGCGACTTCTGGGATAAATTTCAAAAGATTTCGGAAAATATGCATTTTTTTGTTACACACTGTGTAAAAAAACACGACCTTGCTATAAAGTAATCAAACAACTTCGACCTCGAATATAGTTTGTCTAGCTACTCAAATTGGCAGAGTGGGTATAAAGACCGCTGCAAGCGGAACGTAAAAGGACTCTTGATGATGATGCACGTGCTAAGCTGGGATTGGATATGCTCTTGAAATTGGCCACGTCTTTAAAATTCTGACTTAATACTTTAGTAGCATCAAATGCATACTCAATGTATTTGTACAGAAGTGTTATTCCCAGATACGTTTACTTTTATAAAACAACTGAAATCCTGTAACTAATTTGTGGCTTTTGTTCCTAGGAGTTCATATGATGCTGATGATGTCATAGGTAAATATGGATGAATGGATTTAACCCCTGCAATTTGATTCAGAAACGTTATTTTATTGCCAAAACCAATTCGCGATTTGGGACTCGAATGGACAAAAGATTAAATAATGCCATAAAACTAAAACTGTAGTAATGTAGACTTGTGCCCGAAAACTCTTTCAGCCATCTATCCATCCATTCATTCTCAAAACAAAACAAAATATTATAGCAATGTTGGTGCTTTTGGCTCTCTTGTTCACGGCTGTGATGATCGTCTCGTTTCAGATGTAGATAGTTATGAAGATGGTGATGGGCCGTTATTACGAGACAACCTAAGCAGGTAGGAAGCATTCTCATTAACAGATGCATTCATGAGGGTGCATGTTACGTAATAGTCACCGTGTTGGTTGACGATAACACAGCACTCATTAGATGCACTTCTCTTGTTAAATCAACCAATATGGCGGCTGTTTCATTGTTATTTATATCTCAATAGATTGTAAGTCGTGATTGCACCCCAAAAATTCGGGATTTGGATTTTGTACTTAGCTACCCATAGACCTATCCCGAATTCACTTGACTGGCCACAAAACAATGGTTTCAAGTCGAGGTTGAACTTGATGAATAAAAGAATCCAGTTCAGTCTCATCTTCAAACCATTGTTTCGTGGTCAGTCAAGCGAATTCGAGATATATTCGGAAGCTAGAAAATCCTTATTCTTGACGTTTTTGTTGTGTTTGATTAAGGTTGTCTTGGGAAGAAGAATCTAACGCCTCGACAGGAGACGATAATTCACCAGCAGGTATTGAAACAACGATAAAACAAAAAACGTACAAAAAGAGGGAAAATAAAACAAAAGAGACATTCAGTGCAAAACATTACAAAACAAAGAATAACAAAGCTAAGTAGAACGAAGACAATCCACAAAACCAAACAGAGTAAAGAAAAGACAAACAAAACCCAATAAGATTGGCAACAAACCAACAAAAAGAGCCAAATAAAAAAGAGAGAAAAAAAGGGAAAAAATACTGATAGTTTTCGTTAGTAACAATTACGGAGAATGCCCTCATTGTTAGTACATTATTCGTAATTCAAAAGAATGACTTCTGTTTTGTCCTCTTCATTGCAGCATTTGGTTCTGCTGCACTTACCAAGAAAAAGAGAAAGAAAAAAGCTAAACATAAAAGACGTCTAAGATGAGGAACTATAGATTTATGGGTGATTTTGTCAGCCGTGATTTGACGTGTGCTTTTCCTTTGGCGTAGGCTTGCTTCTTGCGTATAGCAGCTTTGCATGCTTTTCTGCCTATAGCCATGCTGAATGGTAAGGCTCTTCCGAGGAACTAAATTTATTGGCCCTGTCATCCAAAATGGCGGCCGTCAAGGGGTCGTGCCAAATTGCCATTACTGTTGCAATAAGCGGTGATTTAACAGAAGAGCAGAATTTCTTACAACTGCGGAATGTTACGGTATCTTGGCTTTCAAATGGCTTCCGCTGTACTGCGACCAATCACGAAACGAGGAAATATATACCATCCATTGATGATGGAAATCCACGAGCAATGGTTCGCACTTCACCATACACGAGCATAGGAAACATAGGCATAGGTACAAAGGTGGCGGCTTTCATTTGTTTTCATGGCGTAAATTGTTTAGCCTCACTACAAACACTAAATCTGCTTTTGTCACTTTTTGTATTGTAATCTGGGTATGACGTCATACACTCCACACATCATTCAGTCAATCGAAACTGTAAGGCCCCGTCCACACGTGTCCGGAAATGTTTTTATGCGCAAATTGTTTTTGCGGATACGAAAATGTTTGCGTCCACACGCAGCTTATTCGAATCGTTTTCACCGTCCACACGTATCCGTTTTCGTAAAATTTGCGGATACGGATACAAAAATTTGCGGACACGTGTGGACGCAACCCGTATCCGCAAAAAAAAATTTGCGGATACAAAAATTTCCTCCGAGATATGCTTCGATTGTCACGCACAAAGGTTTCAGTATGAGGCTACGTGCTAAATTAAATGTATTCTTACCGCCTGTCACGAATGACTGAGCATTTAGCATGTAGCCTCATACTGAAACCTTTGTGCGTGACAATCAAAGCATATCTCGGAAGTGGGCTATTGAACTGCTTTGACGTCATATGCAAGGGGACTATACCGTAAATATTTATTTTCAACATTGGATTTAATAAGGGCCATTAGCACTTTGGGCATAATTTTGGCGCTATTCAATTTTAAGTTGCAAATATAGTGGTAAAATTTTCGGAAAAGCTAAATTTGGTGGGTGCGAAGGAACAGTAAATAAAGTAGTTCAGTACAGCTCTCATTCTACACTTTCTTTATTATTTTCTTAAAATTTCTTATGCCACCATTCCCCATGAATCGACATAGGTTAGACAGAGCAGAAAAACGACAAGGCTGCTACTTTTATCATCTCTCCCAACGTTCAGTGCGTTATATCTCAAATACGCATCCCTTGAATTTCCCCAAATTTTGGTATTTTGTTAATCAGCCCCAAAAGAGCCTGTTTATGAAACATAAAGCTTATTAACGCATAAACGTCGAAAGTAGAACCCGTTTTTCTGCCCTGTCCATAGGTTACATTCAGCATCCAATTACTTTTCGTAACTTTATCATTTTGCTCTCTATGAGGGCAGTACTTAAGTTGACACTCAGTGATGACACATGTTAAAAAACATTAGTTTATCACACAGGCATTTGTAAATACTAATTCTGATGATTACTTTTGTTTTTATATTTGTTTGGATGTTAGGTATTGACTATTCGGTCCAGTTCAGACGTCAAATCTAATAGTTGCATTGTGTAAATGACAAATGCGACGTTCAAACTGGACACACGACCCGGTTTCATTTGAAACCGGTGTTATTTTCTCCTCGTTTACCCATCTGAATATGCAAATGTATTATTTTGAAACCATGCAGGTCCGGGTAAACGGGGCCTCACGCTCGGTAGTTGCATATAAATTAATTTATATTGTACGTAAACTATTTTGTATTTATACAATGGTGTTGTTAAGGCTGGTTCTATATACACAAATTTGTCGAAGCTTCTTTAGCTTTTTCTTTTTCAAACTACAAATAAACTAAAATTCATTTTTCTGGTTTTTGATAAATAAAGAACTCAATAAATTAGGATTATAATTTCTTTGTTTTCATACTATTTAATTTTTTTGTTATTTCCTCTTTTTTGTTGTTTTTTGCAGTCTCTTCCCTCCAGTTGTGGTTGATTTCTTTTTTGAATTTTTCTCGT
Source organism: Actinia tenebrosa (assembly GCF_029948245.1). Taxonomy (NCBI): domain Eukaryota; kingdom Metazoa; phylum Cnidaria; class Anthozoa; order Actiniaria; family Actiniidae; genus Actinia; species Actinia tenebrosa. The sequence continues at coordinate 11,138,932 of NW_028292581.1, read as the reverse complement.
TCTTGTCGTCTTGTGGTTTCTTTAGTGACTGGATAACTATGCGCTCTCCTTGACACCGAGGCTAAAAGAAAAAAAGTTTACAAAAATCTACTGCCTTTTTTAAAAAGGGCGATGTCATTCGCTTGCCTAGTTAGATTACTCGAGCTCAGGGATGCTTACCATTTACCCGGAAAATACCGAAATTCCAGTTGGAAAAGCAAATGGTATATGTGTCATAGGACAAAATTAGGACTTGATCAGATAGAGTTTTTCTACTTTTCCCGCTCTTTTCTGTTCTCCCAGTAGCTATATACGGGTGTACCATCTGTCAGAAGTCAAATTTTCCCGCTATTTTCTTAACATTGGCAGCAAATTTTCAACCGGATGGATTGATTGAATTGGTAAGCGTCCCAGTTTCCCGAGCCCGAGAACTGCACACAGTTAAGCGCTATAATAACACCTCTCTTCTGCTATAGACCAAATGCAAATTAAACTTGCACCGATGTGAGGCTTAAGTTGTGAACAAAGGGATCTGGCATGATTCGTGACTTTTAAATCACGCCAGATTGCATTGAATCACGCCAGATCCCTTTGTTCACAAATTAGTCCTCACATCGGTGCGAGTTTTGCATTTCGTCTATAAAGAAGCTGCTGACAGCCTAAATCCAGTATTTGGATAACAAATGCATTCCTGGCTTGAAAGTGAATATTATGTATCTGCAGGATTATTTTTGTAAATCCTATGGATTATTGTCGGATTCATCTCTAATTCTTACTGTCCCATATGCTTATCTTATCAATCTCTGTTTAGCTCTGACTCATTAAATCAAAACCTAAAGCGTGTTTTTATTAAATAAACTTTGAATGTGATTTTAGATTTATTGAACGTTTCTCAAGGTTGCGTGCGCATCCAATCTTGACGGGCCACAAAACTAAAAAACGCAAATTCCGTGAAATTGAAAAGACAGTTATATTTAGAGAGGAGAATAATCGATTTTATTATGGATTCTTATCGAAAAATCTCATAGAAATGTATGATAATTCTCATCATAAAGCTCCTGTTCTGGTATCGTGGCCCGTCAAGTTTCTTAAAATATTTTGGATGAGCGCGCAACTTTGAGAAAAAGGTATCTTCGATGAAAAGTAGTGGAAGGTTTGAAGAAGAGATGAGCCCATCAAGCACTGAGTAATAGACATGTTATAGGGCAAAATGTTTTGGGTAGTCGCTATTATATAATGCCTAGTTTTCACTATCGATGGAATCGGAGCAGCTTATGACGAAGCGAAGACGTACTCGAAATCTGATTTGGAAGTGCGCCATTAGCGGAATCGGAAAAATTGAAAGGTTTCTTCTCGCTTGGCTTGTGCTTATCCTTATGACGAGCGGTTTTCGATCGCTCGATCCCATACCGCGACTCCGATCTCAACTCAGTCCTAATTCGATTCCGTCGCAGGTGAAAACCAGGCTTTACGCCAGAAAAAAAATTAAGTAAAAACTTGTGCGCATGCTCTAAGTCTATTGTCAAATTAGCTGAAACAAATGTGTAGATTTGGTAGTTATTTTTATGTTGTGTGTCTTGTATCAAAAAAGTCGACTTCAAATTCAATTTCAACCTCCGTTCAAACCGGCTCTCGGACTTCTCCGGCGTGAGACTTGGCAATCTTTCTTTATCCTCTCGCCGCGACGAAAAATAATTATGATATACCTAAATATTATTTATTTATAATTTAGATGAAATCTCCCGGAATCTTTGCCAGATTTTCTCGCATCAGATTGAAATAAAATCATGGCTTTAAATTTTCTTCTATAGTCCCGAGAGATAAAAACATGTATCTTATAACTTGACCATTTTTACGAGTTGTATTTATAGAGAGGTTTGTAGGCATGGTTACCAACCTGATTACAAATTCTGCAGGTGTTCTCTGTGATCATTTCGCCATAAAATGCTCCCTTCTTACAAGCCTTGCAGTACCTGGTGCCACAGTACTTGCACTTGTACATCTGAAATAGATATATGCATGTGCCTCATGTTGTAACTGAATATTTCAATTGCTACAGCACCTTATAGGTGGCAACATAACGAGCGCGTAATGATTTTTATTCCGTGGCTGTTTTTCGTCTTCAAGATGCAAATTTTACTGGGCAAATATATATTTAAGGTCGATATTCAGGCTCAAAAATGCATGAAAGATAAATCTAACAAAAAGGTTTTTTTTGTTTTTGTTTTTTTGGCTTAGCACTGCTCTTTAAATGCCTGTGGTTCCTAAACAAACTCGACATTATTATAAAAAATGGCTGTAGAAACCTACTTTTTACCAACTACTCGCTGGTGTCAGGCTAAGGGGTTTATTTGTTTTTCTGAGCTTCATATGATTCATATCGTTCCTTACATATAAAACCAAACCTCAGTGGTCTGTTCGTGCCAGGATTACAAGTACTTAACATAGTATACTTACAGATATATACATTCAGAGGATAGATCATCACTAAAGAAACAATACATGTAATTTCATGAAATTAATATTTCTTGCATGTGTCTTGGTTTACTTCCATCGTGAAAACGATAAATGTGTTCGGATTTATTTGTGAATCCTAAATCCTTAAGTGCCGAGAAACTGGAAAAGATTGATCCTATTCAACCGAATATATTTTCCTCGTGTCTGATATTGGTTTAATCTGTACTTTTTTTAGGGAATCGAATCTCGCATTTTTTTACGAAGCTCTCGGATGATCAGAAAATCGAATAATTGTTTTTCGGTTGCTTCTTCGAGTTAGTCACTGAACCGCAAGTGCCTTGGCTAGACCAGAAGCAACACTGTCTGGTTCGCGTATGACGCAAAAGTGCATTTCAAGCAGTGGGTTTTGGTAGTTTTGAGAAAATTTAAGTTTTCGATCGATATCTATACTTACCATATTGTTTTCTATGCATCCCCAGTAACACATTTCCTCTCCCTTGCCTCATACAGCTCTTACAGTTAAATGAAACCAGACTTTTACACACTTTTTTTCCTAGACTTGGCTTTATTAATCAAGGTTGCACTTTTTTCTCCCGTATGGTAAATACTCGTTGCCGCTGGATTAGTGTTTATTCAATACTTATTTGCACCACGGCTTTTGTATTCTTCAATGTTATTAGCGCATCAAGCCGCTAATATCCATCGTATTCAATTTATTGTCATGGTAATGACCAATGTACGAATATGTTTACTCGAACAAAACAAACACTCTAGAAAGAAGGCCAAGTGCCATTTCTGGTGTTAATTAATGTGTAAAAGAAGAAAAGTCGAAAATTCATGGCGTGAGGCTGTCTTGATGGCACTTAAGTCTGGAAAGGCTGTCACTTGTGGAACTTTATCCATGACGTTTAGATGCCCTTAGTTATTCGAAGCAAATGTATTGTGCTTTCTTTCTACGGACACATCAAAGAGGAAGAAATCAGTGTGAGAAAATTATCATTTGCATTTTTACAGAAACTTGTCTCGCCTTAGCCTTGCAGACAAGTGATCTCTACTTTTCATCAGCGATTCGTTGATTGTTCATGTTTTCTCATCAACTTGTCTCGCTTTAGTCTTGCAACTAGACAAGTGATCTCTACTTTTTGTAAAGTAATAGGACGTTTGCATGATGGCGTCATTTGACTCGCACTACCATAATGCTTCGCGAATTTTCTTTCTGATTCAAGTTTGTATTCCCTCATGAGAATAGTACCAATTAACTGAACAAAAGAAAGTGTGCAAGGGAGTCTGGTAGTAGAGGTCAATGACGCCATCTTGGAAATGTCCTATTCGATCATTAGATGGTCGTACTCTGTCGTACGTAGGATAAGGCACGCGATACCCTATCCAAAAACATTGATATAAGTGACCTTCCTTCAAATAGTACTACAAAACAACGTACATGATTGTGCAATCTCTCTTGTCTTGAACTCGTTTTATGATAATGTTAAGTAAATTGAAAATGAAGAGAAAGAAAAAAGTATCAAAAAAGCACCGAACAAAAAGCATACAGCAAACGATAAGCAAACAACAAATAAGCAAAGCAAAAACAAACAAAGAGCTTTATTTAAAACTATTTAGAACTACTTGTATCTGAGAATGTTGCTTGTGAGCGAAAGCTTTATTTGAAAAAAATGCGAACTTTTCAGAAGCACAAGTATTCGTATTCACATCTTGCATGTTTTAAAGTAAAAGAGATCATTGTAAAAATGGCTGTAATGTTGCATATCTACAGACTGGTGACATTTCGAGAAAAAAAGTCATTTCAAAAACATTGTCTTCCCCTGCACGCTGTCCTCATTTTAGGTGTTAGTGTTTGTAGTAAGGGTTGGCATGTAGGTGCTGCAGATACCCTTGACGAGCCCTCATAGCACGTGCTCGAAGGAGAGCTGCGCGATATGCTTCTTTCCTGGATGCGCCATAATGGTTTGCTGAAAATAAGACCAATATGGCATTCACGATTATTAAGTAAACCTTTGATATATGCATTCCCAAACGGGTGGCTGAGGCTGCACTATATTATGCTATTCATGATTACCATAGCCACGAAATGCACTACGGGTACTCCAACGAATCAATGATTGTTATGTAGTTATGGGTTTCCTGTGTTCCCCACCCCATAATCCTGTGCGTACTACACACTGCCTCGTGGTATTTCAGGCCGAACTTTGACAGTGTAGTTTTGGTCATTTTCTGAGTAATAAAGTCCACTTTTATACTCGAATACATCACAATGATGTAACTTTTATTCACAAATATGTATCAAATTTAAGCCACAAGCGGAAAGAGAATCTGAAAAAAATGCATGACTCATATAGCCTTTTAATGACTGAATGTCACTGACTATCGCTTGTAATAATTATTTTGATTAGTTCTGAAATGTCCGTTAAATAACTTTATTTAACGTGGTCAAAAATACGCTTAGCTCAATATAAAGGATATTTTGCTATTGCAGGTATTGCCACAAAAGGGAGTAACTAATAAAGTATGTTTGATATTGTACTATCCAGCAATGCACCTTATGCAGAGGAGGCATGTTCCATTGGGAACAATTGCCAGTGTATACTTGTTCATTTCGACCGCGTTCTCAATAAACCTGCTCAATTAGGTTCAGCTTTCAGAAAATTACTTACCTAATGCATTACTGGGAACTCCACCCAAGAACACGGTTCCTGGATGATTATCACCAATGACATTCACGCTGGGATCTAGTCCTTCCTCTTCCATGACCGCATGTGGAACAACAACCCCTGTACCAGGTACCTGATAAGCACCATTATCATACGGATCCACTGACACCAAGGGGACAACATTAGGACCAACATGGAGACCATAATGAGGCGGTGCATGAGGACCGAAATTTGGACCCACGTGGGGTCCGTAATGATGGTGCCTATTTCTGTGATATGGACCTAAAGGAAATCTATGTAAAGGGCCGTAGTGAGACCCGGTATGAAAATGAGGACCAAGCTGAGGTGCGTGTGGATGTAATACCCCAATTCGTGCCCCAGAAAGAGTAGTCAGATGTGGCAGTAGAGCTTCATCCGTTGATTCGAAGTGGGGCCCATTTAGTGGTCCCATGTATCCCAGAGGTATTCGAGTACCAGCTAAATTCGGTGCATGGAAACCATTCGGGTGTTGCCTGAAGAAATTGTGGACAGATGTAGCAACGCTGGAGGGAACACCATTAGGCATAAGGACGACATCAGAGGCATCAGGTAGAAGGGACGGTGTTATAGGTGGATTGGCCATTATGTGTGGCATAATGTGGTCTCTCTTTGCGTTTGGTGCTTGACTAGTTGTGGATGAATCAACAATGTTATTCTTTTCTACGGCTACACTTCTTTTATTCTTATGAGTGCTCTCTTAAAAAAGAATTTTAAAAAATCCTTTTTTGAGTACTAATCGCTTCGCAAAACATTACTGAACTGTCTCTGGGCAACTCACTGAAATTACCAGTACGTCTCAATATCGAGGAGGGACTTTGAGGTTGGCGTAATTAAGAAGGATACCTCATTTTCCATCCTTGGTGTAAAATTCTGTCGCTCCTTTGTTTAGAAATGCTGAAAAAAACCCTTTTAGAGAACGTACTAATCGCTTTGCAAAAAATTACTGAACTTTCTCTGGGCATTTCATGGAAAACCACGTAAAACTTATCATTAAGGGTTTAATGGAAGCTACCCTTACCCGTGAAAGGTCTTGCAGACGAAGTACAGAATAAATCCGCGACAACCACGACACAGAGGTATGAGATGACCAACATGGTTAATTACTGACGTGGGATTTAACCGCTGGCTGGTCAATATCTTTATTTTATTTTTTCTGTCAACCAAAGGTAATATTTGGATTAGACGATAAAATTAAAACGGAATGTAGTAAGTTAGGAGACGTATTAGGAGACGTTCTGCAAAAACTGTATATCTGGCCTTTAGTTTGGCAATAACTGGAATCAGCTTAAAAAGTCTCATTCATGCAGTCACAATATTTTTAGACTAGATAACTGAATATTTTCTTGGATTGAAGCACGCGTTGTAGTCTTAAGTGCACTCGCCTCTAACTTCTGCAGGGGTCTCGGGTTTGATTCCTGGAGTTGGCGCCACATGCGAGTAGAGTTTCCCTTCTTTTGGCGCCTACACACAATACCAATTTGATCAGTGAGTTGAGCGTTGCCCTGATTTTGATCAGCCCCTCAGAGGATGTTGCAGATTCAAGATTTGAGAGGGAAAAATGATGTTTGGAAACTGGCATAAAGGTTTTCATTCAAATCATCAATAAAAAAGGAGACCTTTAGTAACCTAAGCGGAATTGCTTTTAAATTCTTATTTCAAGTTATATTAAAGATGAATATCATGGTACGAAAGAAATTCCTTTCATGTACACGGTACACTACGTTAGGAGTACCTCTCTGCAATTACACAGACGTACGCTAGATCATTAGACTCACCTTAGGAAATATGGATTCCTTAAGAAAAGATATGTTCTTGGATAGTTTTTAATTTGGTGACTTCATTCAAGGTACCAACAAATGTTCCTGTAACTAAATGTATGCTAACACCTTTTACTTGTAGTCATGGTTGTTTTGAATCTAGACCAGCTACAAATAGTCTAATGAAGTAAATAGTAGTCCAATTTATCATAATTTGAACTCAAGATTTTTCCTACTTATTTGCTTTCAATTCCGAGTGATGGCTTCTTAGGTCTTTACATTTAAATTCATTTAGATTTTAAATGTCGTTTATTTCATTCATTTCAAGAAATTATCTGATTATTGTGTTTTGTTTTGTTTTGTTTCAGTAAATGTCTGATATGATTTTTGTAATTTTTGTTTTGATGTGATTTTGGCTGGTAAGTCACACCTGATAGCAAAAATATGAAACTGAAGTACCCGAGTTCTCGCATGGAATTAGTCAGATTGAGATACCTGCATGAGGGTAGGTGTTCGAGAAGAGTTTGAGAACGAGCTGGTTGGCTCCGGCAGTTGATTGAGCATCGGACTTTCGTGCGGGAGGTCGTGGTTCGAGTACCAGCCGGACCAACACTCAGGGTCTCAAAATAACTGAGGAGAATTACTGCCCTTTGTAATAGCAACCACGTCTCTCTACACCACCTCACCCTAGGAGGGAGGGACGTAAAAGAACAACTGAGAACGTAAAGAAACCCGGGCAGTAACCACCCTCAGTGTCTGGCCTTTACAGTGTAATAGTGATTTTTTAAAGGGTTGATTGTGGATTGGATATGGGGATTTTACGGGATTGAAAATTGGCGCTAATATTTACATTCGATTCAGGCTTGAAATCGAGAAACAAAATACCAGAACATCGCTGCACCTTTCTTCATACTCACATAGTTTTGCGAATCAGTTTCATATTTTTCTTGCACTTCAGGAATATTACAAAATAATTTGGTAGACAGTTTATTATCACAGGTACATGTTTAAACAAACGTCAGTCTTATACTGGACGGGCCTGCATATTATTTTATAAGAATGCATATTTTTTTACTTCATGTTCTGTCTAAGGAACATGATTAAGAACTTGAAATCATGTTACTCTCCAATCCACCCACTTGAAGTATGTTAATCTTGCATTTTATTTTGAGGTGCACTGGTCTGAGAGGCTTTCCTTGCTGCCATGTTCTGCGCTACATCATGTGCTGGTGATACAAAAAAATTTGGCATAGTTAATAAGAAGGTTCAAGGTTTCAAGGTTTTTTTTATTTCCCAGAATGAGAATTTTATACTTTACATCACCATTTAAAAAAAAATTAACTGGCAGGAGCAGAAGAAAACAACCCAAAAGGGTTAAGAGAATATTTCTGCACCTTGAAACTATATAATACTTTCAAATAAGAACTTACAAGGGAGAAAGTAGCAAACTAAAATAGATTCAATACACATAAAAAGTTATATTGAATTGATCCTCTACACTGTTATATGGTCTAGCGCTGAAAATTTGATTTTTAACTGGCACGTTTTAAAATCATTTGGACATTGAAATACTAGAACTCTATTACCCTGGAGCTCGTGATTGAGTCGCGTTCTGTACTGTTCGAGCAGTTTGAATTTGTTTTAATCAAAATGACAAAGACACCCAAAAGGGGTTGTGGATGGGGGTACCCGGTCTTCAGCTAGCTACTAATTTTTATACATGTGCTTTATATCAACAGTCATGCAAGGCGCATGATCAAATAATAATCTGCTGGCGCATTTGAAGTTATGAAACTACCCCTGCGTTAGAATGACCATGGTACCACGGCTTTTCATTGTCAATCATGGTCAACAATGTTTTGACCATCGTGTCTGACCATGGTTAGAAAGTAATGATGACCATGGTACACAGTCAACCATAATCAAAAGAAATTGTATTTGATTTTAGCAAAAAAAGACATCAATTGCATTAAAAACAAGAAAAAAGTGGGAAACATACCCGAAAATCAGTTTTTAGTGATTCTAAATTAATTTGGCTTCCCTTATTATTATAACCATGTTACATTGTCAACCATGGTCAAAGCTGAATAATGATGACTCTACCCTTGGAAATTCAAATATTACTTACGAATGGCACTCTTTGCTGTTCCACCAACAAAAACCAGACCAGGTCCATTCTCCCCGGCCATGTTGGAGCTGTGGTCTAAGAGTACTGGGTACTGCTGTGGCATGATGGGACGTGGGACGAGGGTACCTGTTCTGGGTTCTTGATAGAGTCCATCATTAGGGTCCGACACAGCAACGGGTCCTGATAGGTCCATACTGGGCCATAGTGGGTCATCAAATGCATGGTGGTCGGACATTCCGATAGGTATGGAGTTAACATGACCGTATGGTATGTGAGTAAAATGGCCGTGATGTCCGTATGGTAAATGATGGATAGTATGGGGTGTTACATGGCCTAATGCCATATGATGGCCATAAGGTACATGATTTATTTGGTGTAATCCCGCTGGATGTAGGACATGATGGTGATACACATGGTAACCTGGAACAAATCAAGATTTATCTACAATTAATGCATCAATGTGTGCTTAATACATGCATAATACTTTGGAGACTCAATTTAGACATTAAAACATATCGATGATGGCTACCAACAGCGTTGCCAAAACATCAATGTTTGAACGTAAAATCCATGTCGAAACCATAAAACTATTCCAATGCAACAGTGGAATTGTATATCTGAACAGTACTTAGAGAGTTACGTTGTACATCACTGTTATTATATATAATATTTACCTGGTTGCGGCCTCACTAGCAGCCCATGACTAAAATGATAGCCTGTATGATAGTGATGATGAGGAAGAAAGATCTGATTGTCTCCATTTGCTGGTGGGAGGTATGGCCCTCGTAAATCAGACGAAGCAACAGGAGGGACAGCTATCACTGTCTGCTTTTTGCTTAATAATAGATGTGATGATGCAGGATCTGAGAATAAATGAACAATAAAAAAACACCGATATTTCCATATTTGACATGAAAAAGATTTTGACAAAAAATGAATATTGTAAACGATAGAGAGAGAGAAAGAGAAAAAGAAAGAGAAGAACAAGAAGAAGGAAGAGAAGAAGAACGAGAAGAAGAACGAGAAAAAGAAGAACAAGAAGAAAAACAAGAAAAAGAACGAGAAAAAAAAAAAAAAAAAAAAAAAAAAAAAAAGAAAAAAATTGTACTTGACCGTTGGATAAACTAGGAGTGGTTTGATCTATACGACAGAAACACTTTATCCGCATTCAATATTTTTTTTTTTTACAGTTCCCCACTGTGTTTGAGTGAGTGGGGAGATTGAATTATGATAATTTTGGACCACGGCAAAGTAGTTCGAAACAGCGCTAAAACGACAGTTGAACCAAAATTAATACCACCAAAAAATCCACGATACTTTGAAGACATTCTTTATTGAGAAAATGAGTATAGACTAAGTTTCATATTCGTTTATAGTGTCAAAGGTCGGATGAATCTAAAAAGTTTTTCTAAAAAATTTTGTAAGAAGGGCTACAATGGCAATGTTTGGACAAATTTTGAAAATGTTCATTTTTTTAGTTCTTCTTGGCCCAGGTGACCGTTACAGGCAATTGCTCTTAAGAATCACTCGACGTTTCTGTGGTCGTAAGTGCAGTGTTTGATTGAATAAAGAATGGTATCAAAACTATTTCTAGAGCACTGTAGGGCTCGACAGTCAGTTCTAGCTAACATGTACAGTCTTCCCTTTGTCAACATTATCCATTTTATCAGTCACTTGCTGAATTATTCAGCCGAGACCAGGGGGGTTATCTTCCTTGGTCAAATTTAAGTTGCAAATTATTATATTTAACCTGTAATTATATATTTTCCTTATAAAAATAAATCATTACAGTAAAATACGTTTAGTCATGGACATTACTTACTCGGAGCTGCTGGTCGCGATACCACATCTCTAACAACAGAAGTGATGACAAACGTAAGAATAAAGAATTTCATACTGGTCCCTACTCGAAGTACACCTATATACAAGATTTTTTGTCTTTATCAAGAAGGGAATTTGTAGCCGTAAAGAAGTCGCAATGATAGAGTATGTTTTTTAAGAACACTTGTGAAAAAGGCGTTCCTGAAATCAAACGTCATTGACACGATAACCGCTTGAACTCGATACTTCACTTTTCTTAGTTTAACTTGAAATGCTTATTGGTATTCGTGAAATGAGTATTCATTTAGCTAGTAGCTATAGCTATTTTGTTCGGATCTCTCTCTTTAATGGCTAAGTTTTTTTCTTCAAGTTATCGGCTGGCATTTACTTGCACAAAACAGTACTCGGCAAGTTTGCTGTGACTTAGTTAACTTAGTTATGATGTTTTTCTGAGAAACATTTTAAAAATTTCATGCATTAATCTACCATATGAATTGTAAGTTCAATCGTGATTTATTTCTGGTATTGTTATAAAGTTCCTTTGTCCTCGTTACGTTTTTCATGCACGCATATCATTGTTCCATTTGGCTAGGTAATGTTTGTAGCGATGTTTAGAAAATAAAGCAGGTAACTGAATAAATGAAAACTCAGTTTCATTTTACTCCGAAAAATGTCTCTGGGTTGATCAAAGTCAGGGCGCGGCCGAAGAAAAGATCGAATTGGAACGTAACATATTAGGGTTTGGAGAGATATATAGTAGAAACCGGAGAACCCGGATAAAATCCCTGGAATCGAGGGAGAGATCTAACAAACTCGACACACATATGAAGTCCCGTAATCAAACCCCGGATGGAAGCCATAAATGAAAGTGGAGTGTACTTCCATCACACAATATCCTTGATTCCGCGGATTCCAAACTAACTTTATTTTTTTAGTTCTTTGATACACAATATAGAGCCTGTTACCCAGAGTACATCTGCTACGGAGACTTTTTTTAGGATTTAAATTCTTTTTTTTGGTTGATACATTTAACCAGGACCATACTTCCAGACATCGAGTGCTGAACCGTCGTATGGACTTACGGCTACGCTGGAGATTTCGGCTCCAACACCGCTATCCCGGGAGGAATTACAGACTGATCAGGAAGCTCGGCCGAAGCCTAAGGGAGAGGTTAGTCGGCCCCTAGACCGTAAATGATTAACCCCTTGCTATGACCAGCAGACCCAGTACGTCGCTTGTGTAACTAACATCTTAGCACGCATAGTTACTCCTCTCCATGTGGGATTATTTTGAGATACTATTCGCCACTAATATTTCCAATCAAACATGGAGTAACCAGAAAAAACAAGAGCCATATTTCTTAATGCGCATGCTCGACGAAATAATTCGCCTAATGCATTTTGTCGTTCATGCGCAGTCAGAATTATAAGAGATGGGAACGAGTTTGGGATTTTATCCAATGCGCAGTAGAGTACAAACACTATAAGTGTGTAACATAAATACCACTAAATGCTGCTAAATCATGCTAATCCGATTGTTTTCTATTGTTTAATTAGCACTATTTACTACTAAATAGTGCAAAGTGTTGCACACTTTTAGTGTTTGTACTCTATCTGTTCTGTATAAGTATAAAACTGACCTGATCACAGAAGTCGACTTTATACGAAAAAGGGTCATTTTATTTTTTTCTTGAATGAAGCTTCCATTTTGTTAAAACCAAAAGAAATTTTCATCCACAAAAACAAACACAGCTGCTAACGTGTATTTATATTCTAAACCCAACCCGGCTCTCTCTCTCTCATTCTCGCTGCGCATGCTCAGAGAACATCCAGCGTTCTTAGGGTTTTCAAAGGTTCTGCTACGCTCATTTCCTAGCCAAACGTTTGTAAACATCTCGGCTGGTCCCAGTGACGAAATCCTGCTTTAATTCTGTTATTTTTTGTCAATATGTTTACCTCGCATCATGGGCATCAAGCACCAAATTATAGAAAAAATTCTAATTTTTAAAAATGATTCAGATAAAGCGCGCGCTCTGATTGGCAAAAAACACATGTTTGACGAGAGTATCAAACACGTTCAAGCTAGTCATTTTTACTGCGAGCGCGCTCGAATGTTTAACGTTTATGGCAGAAAAATAAACAGCATTTTTTGTTGATTTGTGTCAGTGCGATTGGGAAGCTGAAAGAACACTAACTTGAGAACTCCGTTTCGCGTCGTGGTTTTCTACGATACGTTTATTCTTCTCGAGTTCTCGGTAGCCCGCCTGTTTTGATTAGAGTATCAAACACGCTAAGCTGTTTTACATTTCTTCATTAATAGTTTGGTTTATTGAGTAAAGATATTGTTGAGCTATTCTCCAGAAAATACGTAGTATAGACTGGCGATAGAATCTGGTTTATTCTTTCGATTTTATGATCAACATCTCGATCAGTAATTCCCAATCCCTATACGTCCTTTAAAAAAAATCCTTTAGTATCGGACCGTTCCTGCGTCAATCGCGTAGTTCTAGCATCTTGATTGGCTGAGCATTTATCTAGCGTCCTGTGATTGGTCCATCGGATGTCGCCAATACTGCTTCGTGACCGTACCATGTTCTATTTCTCTGAATGATCCGTATTTAAGATAGGAAAGAATATAGTAGGATTTTTTTGCATCGTACTTGTTATTGGAACCAAGGATACGTAGGGCTGGACCGGTCAGGTAGGAGTTGCCGCTTTCCATTGCAGTGATTTCAAATGGAACTCCTTGTTTGTTCTGCAACACTGGGATATGAACCACATTAAACTCTTTCTTGTTTCCTGTAAGAAAAGACCAGGTGAGTGGCAAGTTTTTATTAGAAATGCGTATAAATGAAATATTATAAGCATTAAAGGCAGAGTTTAGCTGTCGCGGTGGAAAACTGATAAATGCAAATATTATGTATGCCTGCAAATGAGATGCAAATGCTGGAAACAACGAGCATCGTGTTGACCCGATAGCCTCACTTGTCTAATTTTTAAAACACGAGAATATCTCATTTCGGGCACAACTGTAACAACAGGTATTAGACTCATGCATATGAGAGTTATTCAGCTGGTTAATGGCAAGAAATACACAATTAAAACTATATTAAGAACGGCTTTAGTATTTTGCTCACAATTCGAGATATAGTGCATGTAACCGATTCTTGTCTACTCAAGTGCTTTGCCCAGTCTCAAAACGGCATTATAAAACTGCTACCTACCTACCTACCTATTACTACCTACTAACTACACACTGCACGCGCGCGCGGTCCATTTCTTTATATTAGCAGCTTGTCTGCCATTCGTTTCTGTAAATTATGTTTGGATTCAGTGAGTAAAAGCAAATCTCTGTTGATACGCTACTATTTCAATGCGATTTGGTTTGACTTAATTCATTCATTCTTACCCTGTTTTTTAACGAAAATAATGCCTTTTCTTGTTTCTATATGTCCGTGGCGTAGATGAACAGGAAGTGCATTAACCTGTTGTCGCTTTACTCTTCCGGGTACTCCTTTACCTAACACATCGAGATGAAAAACAACTGTAACTGTATAAATGACCCACAAGTACACACAACATAAGATCAACAACGCGATAATGATGAAGCTACCAATAAGATCTGTCAGAGAATTAGTGTATAGGATTAATCATAAATGCTACGCTTTTCTCTGTATAAGTTTTTGAAGTTATTTGTAATTGTCGCATAATTTTTTCTCCTGTTTTTGATACTTCGTTTTTGATGTTTTGATTAGAAGAGCAGGTGTACAAGCAACCTCATCCGGGCAGGCGTTGTCAATCTAAAGACAATTCAAAGCATTTCTTATGCGATCACTTTTCTAAGGGGTTGATAGTTCTCTAACAGTTCTAGCTATTATTTATTATTTTCAATATTTTTGAGTAATTTTATTTTCTATAATACGAAAAATCCATCAACTGCAAAAACTATACGATAACAAAGTGGGGATAACCGGTGGAAAAGAATGAAAATTGACGAATAGATAAATGAACCGTAATCTTTTTGATACCCAAGAAGAAAACTGGAGTGATGTAAAGAAAAGGGAGAGAAAAATGAAGCAAAAACTAACATAAAGCACTTGTGTTACATGTAAAACTTTATCAAAAAATCCAAATACAACTCTAAAGGCAATAATATTTCTTTCTTTTACTGTAATTATCAGGCAATTCTCCTCTAAAAACTACACTCCTTTTTCCCAACAAAAACCTTGCACATCGAATGATAGGGCCTCGGAGTGTATGATGCGTTGAGTTGTCATCACACCCACAATTAGCCCGATCGCTGAAGAACAGTACAGAAAGCTTATACTTTAACTGCCTGGACATCTCTAATGAATCCATCGTTTCTTACGTACCTTGTTCACTGTAGCATGGCCTGGAAGATGCGACGGGAACCAGTACGAAAAGCGAGAGTAGTATAACTAGTCTCATCGCTCTCGATCTAATAAAATATCCATTTTGCGGTACTTAGTAGGGATTGTTTTTGTTATACGAAAATAAACAGCACCAAACATGGTTCTTATGCGCATGCCCTTATATCTGCGCGCAATACCACTGATCATTATAAACGTTGACTCGCGTCAGGAACTGAACAAGTTCAACCATTTTTTTTTTTTCTTTCTCTCCAGATTTTCTAGTACTTACTTTATAATTTTGTTCAGGATTAATGATTAAACACCAAAGTATATGGGTCTAATTGGAAATAAGCTCACTGCTTTATTAGTTCACCCAATAAAGCGATTATTATTAATATTATTAGTACAGAGCTCGAAACTCGTTTTCCATAAAATGAACAGAGTTGGCGAGTGCCTCTAGGATTCGGTGTAACATTGAGACTATTGATAGCTCTCCTTCGTTCATATGTAGCTAAAAACGACTGTGGTCTATCAAAATTAAAAAATCGTAAACAACGACCTTTATTTACAAAAGTTTGTATTGCATACGCTTGACAGGGTTTTCAAAGCCCTGGGCCAGAATGCGAGTCATTCACTACCTTCCTTACATCGACTTCACTGATCAAACACAAAGCATTAATTCTGGGATCCATCGAAGCTGCAACGTTCAAATTCGAATAATCCTTTGAACTTACCTTGCAAGCCTCTATTTAATACTTTATGTTTGACTATTGAACCAACGTATGGAAAGTTCGGATTGTTTGATTTTAGTCAATGGGCGGAATGTTTGATATTTTAGCCATTCTGAGGTTGATAAAAAAGTAGGGGCGTGTTGGTATTTCAGTTATTTGTGGGACAAAATAGTTTCTTTCTCGCCAAAGTTGTCTACTATCGTTTGTTTAGTACTTCAGCAACAGGGTCCATTCTTACTGATTGGTTAAGATTTTTCTTGATCTGCTCCACTTTCTTTTTTAACCAATCATCGTCCTCAGGTTTCATTGAATAAAAAACAGACGAAAAACTGCTCTCGTTCGTTCCTTTGATTTTGATTTTGATTGGTTTTCCAGTGAGGTACGTTTCCCCACTTTCTACGGCTGTGGTTGTACCGAGCGCTTCTGATTGGTCTCTTGAACTAGAACCACTCGACTCACTACCAGGCGCTGTATCGTCTGAGAAAAAATCAATGAATCGAATTAGTGACTCACAACATTCGAAAAACCTTCAAATTTTATATAACTCTAGAACAATCTCTGTGCTGATGAAAATCCGAGAAAGGGTAACTCACAGATCGAATTGGAATTTAGCGTGTTAAGCTATGCGAAGGGACGGCTAGGAAAACCGGTGAACCCGCCGAAAGAAAAACTTCAAATTAATGAGGCAAAGACCTAAAAAAACTCTGCTCACAGAATTTCATATAGGAAAAAGAAAAAGAAAAACAAAAGATGGCCAAAAGATGACGTAACACAGGTATGCCGTCAGCCGGTATATTTTGGATAGTTTACTGGTACTCAGTGTTATGTTATTCGTGATATCTAGGAAAAGAAACCTGCAGTTTAACTCTAAACATTATCTAGGATCAATACACTTTTAATAATATTAGTTTTCGTAGTCGGCCCCGTGGCCCAATGGATAAGGCATCTGACTACGAATCAGGGGATTCCAGGTTCGAGTCCTGGCGGGGTCGCTATTTTTTAATGCTGCTATTCTCACGAGTGTCACACGCTTTGACGATAAAAATTATCTAATTTTTAGTCTACATATCCAGCAATACTAAATATTCAGAGATATTTTTTCCACATCAATTTTTGAAGAAACCGACTCTAAGTAGGAAACGGAGTCGTACCCCGCCGCGGCCGCAGCCAATGTACAGTGACGTACAACCCTTACATTCATCCATAACCAACCATTTATTTAACAAAATGTTTATTCTAGGAAAGACTTTCAAAACCGATCTTCAATAACTTTCAAGGCACTATGCCAAGCTCTTTTACAGTGTGACCACATCAACCAAGGCCACCCAAACAAATTTCAAATCAAACTGATTCACAAATCACATTTTTAACGCTGCATAGCAGACGAATTAGTGAATTCTGGGTCTTGTTCACTGTTTTTTTTTTGTTCATTTCTGATCACACACACACATGTATAAAGAAAAATATATGATTTTGAAGAGGAAAATGTGAAAATTTGCATAGATTGTTCAAATACTCAATCGTACGTGATTGGCTAATTTGTATGAAAAATTGTCTGGATTGCCTTGGTTGGTGTAGTTGCACAATAAATTAACTTATGTCAAACCTCAACTAATGATTTGCAAATTTAACAAATTATATTGAAATTCAATGAATATATATTTTCTACCTTCGATGATTTCGTTTTTTTCAAGCTTTGAGTGTTCCAGTACCACACCGCCATTACCTAGTTTCGAGGAGTCTCGCTCCAGGTTTCTCAGCAGTTTTGCAATGTCCACTTGATTAAGCTTTTTTGGTTTGTTAGTATCTACGTGGGGAAAAAATGACTAAAATGTTGAAAAAAGAAGATATTTTGTCGATAGAAATGCAATGTAATTAGACATTGAGGAAAAAACTGGGTCGAGTTGGGATGGCAGTGCATTGTGGGACTCTTTTTTGGGGACGAAATGGACGCAATCTTGAAAATATCTTCCCTACGTAACAGTCCCAAAATGCACTGCATTAGCAACTTGACCAGGGTTTTTTCCTCAAATTTGGAATTGGGCAAATTTTTGAATACAGATTTATTCATTTCTCACCACTTTCCATCTCTTATAATAAACTATTTAGGTTTCGATAGATATGATACAATATCTGGAAAGTCAACTGAAGACTTTAATACCATGTATTATTTGACTGTAGTCCCTTTCAATAGTCCTAACAATAGTCCCTTTCACTGTAGTTCCCGGTGCCATCTTGAAAGGTAGCCATACCTTTGCATCGATGCGAGACGAACGCTGAGCTTTCATTGGTAGAGACCTTTTTTAACACGTTGTACAATTATTCACATGTCCTTATCATTCCAAGCTCACCGTTCGTCTCGCTTTGATACAAAGGCATAGTTACCTGTCGAGATGACGCAGGGAACTGTGAAGCGGACTAATCAGTAGATTTTTAAAAGTCCATGCTTCCTAGAAATCAGTACTCCTTACCTGCCGCCATTTCAAGGGGACACAACAAGATTAACCAAGTCCAGTATAAAGCAAACGGTAAGATTGGCATCACAGTAAAGATCTGTAAACCTAAAACAAAGCTACAACATCATTAGGATCAAAGTAGCGGGAAGCTTATTGTTTAAGTCTGTGGTAATGATGGTGGGGGAAGGGGTGATGATCTACATTAACTGCTAGCTGTTCATTAACCGCAGAGGAATATTCATTGAAGCGAAGAAGCATTGTCATTAGAGCGAACAGGCATACAATAAGGCGAACGGAGTCTTAAGAGTGCGATGGAACTTTCATTAAGAAATTTAGCATTGAATTTGACAATCATGAATATGTTTGCGTGAGTTCATTAACGTTTTCAAACTTTCATTAGCGTTTTGCGTGGTGCAGACAATAAACCACAACACGCATTCAATACATTAAAAGGTGTACAAGACCAAATTATGTACTATGAAAATTATCATACGGTTCGAGAAATAGATACGTTTATGATTATTATAAATTATGGCATTTTTTTTGTTGGACTCAAGCACTGAGTTAATGTAGTCAAGAAAAATTAGTTACGGTTGTCAGAATCAATACATTGTTTACCACATGGAAGGGATGTCCCCAGAGTTTTTACCTCTATTTCCTGACAGATTTCAGTAAAGCGTGAAAATCACCCAAAAATTTCACCAAGACTAAACAATTAAGACAACAGGTTATGCCATGACGTCAGTCGGCAGCTACTTCACTTTTCCGCCTTGGATTTCTCGGCGGTTCTCAAAATGGCGGCTGATCGAAGAAGAAGTTATTCGCAACTATTGGACTGTACGCCGAAGCAAAATATGACGACCAATTTGACTAACTATTGTTCTGTACTGACTAGCCTCGTGTTGACATGGAAACATCAACACGTTTTCACATGTATGAGAGGCTACTTAGTCTAGAACAATAGTTATTCAAATTAGTCGCCATAATTTAATTCGGTCATAACACCTCTTACAGTTCTTATTGCTACAAGAGAGAAAAGTGCAAGGAAAACTTTCCAAAACAATATTGTTTGCCTCTTTTTAAGAGTAATTATGTTGGTTTTTATTTCTGATGGGTTAGTTTACAAATATTGATAGAATGAAAAATATTTTTTATCCCGGAAAAGTAGTAATAAATTATACTTGTTTTGTAGAGGACCGTGGTGTTCTACATATGACCCTCAGTCGTGAGACAAATGAATAAGTAACATTTATTTTTACAGACATTCTTTGTCAGTAGCGCTCGGGAAATTGTCGTCGTAACGAAAACGGTTTTCGTGGAAGTCAATCAAGGCGTTTCTATGGACACGCTATGGAAACACTTTGATTGACGTTTACCAAAACCCAGCCCTATTTTCGTGACGACAAATCATGGGATTTCACACGTGCTATCGACTAAGAATGTCAACAAAAACAATTGACATTCTTCTAATTTGCTTGCGTAACCACAAACAATGGTTGAAGTCGAAACTGGACTTGCTAAGATACTAAGTATAGACCTTTTCCGAACTGTCCCCTTAGTTCACGGCGCCGTCTTGAAAGGTAGCCGTGCCTTTGTATCGAAACAAGACGAAAGGTGAGCTTGGAATGATAAAGACATGTAAATAATTGCCCAAGTTGTTAAAAAAGTCTTCATCATTGCAAGCCCACCGTTCGTCTCCCTTCGCTGCAAAGGTATGGCTACCTTTCAAAATGGCGCAGGGAACTGTAATAGGGATTATTCACTCAAGTGACCACAAAACAATAGCTTGACTTGACGTGTAAAGACATTTACTGTATTTGATTAAGTCTAGCCTCGACTTTGAGTAATTGTTTTGCGGTCAGTTGAACGAAATATTCGGGAAAGGTTTGTTAGATTATCCGCGGCCGGACTATAAGGTGTGATTATATTTTGACTATAAGCTACTATTCTTCGTTTGTACGTTCCACAATGCACTTCGGTTTTGGAATGCACTATTCAGTGTGCAGCATCCAGTGTTCAACCTTTTTCGAAATAGCTGTATAACAATGTTGTATAACTAAGTCATCTAGATCTCCCTGATCTTTCAGTCTCAGCATCTATGTTGTATGTTTTACATATCTAAATATTCCAGAGAATGGGTATAGTACTATACATTTGAGCCGCCCATGTATAGCCTGCTGCGCAGTAGCTTTGAGGCGCTTCCGGTTTCCGTCACTCCCCCTATCTCGTACCCAGAGCCTTTTTCTGGCCTGCAGCGAAGAACGAGCATTCTGGCACAATCCTTGTTTTTTTGTTGTTTTTTTTCTTTTTTTTGAGACCAGGATTTCTTGGATTTCCGGTATAAGAGCGCATACTTTCAAAGACATTTGGCAATAAAAAAATATGTTCCCGTTTTCCGTAATTTTTATTTTGATCGGAGGTAAAATTAGAACTCTGTTTAAAAGCATGATTTTCATTGATTATATTTCACTTCCGGAAAATTGCACATTCACCAAACAGAGCCGCGTTCTTCGCCGCAGGCCAGAAGAAACGAAGGATCTGGGTACGAGATTGTCATTCCCTCTTATAAGGTTTTCGCTTATAACGACCAATGCAGTACTAGTGTAGAATTGACGGGAAACGTCGAGCCAAAAAGCGCACTTTTTTCCAACTCAAGGTGCATTTCGCCACTCTTTTCGTATGGTATCGTATGTTTTCTGAGGTCTTACTGAATGGTCTTGTACCTTGGTACTGGTACTGTCAATCCGTTACATCGCTAGAACATGTGGAAAGACAGGTACTTGGACATTTCATTCAAAAAATCGTTTACTAGTTTTCATTTTAATAAGTATCAAAGAATACCGACATGAAATTGAACACCACGTGGAATGTGACCCATTCATGAATAAAACAATAATGTCACAGGTTCCTTATTTGCCATCATCCAAAAAACGCAACTCGCTGAATTTTAGTCTCTGAAAACTTTGTTCGTGGTATATATGAATGAAAAAACGCACTCGTTTGGGATTGTCAGGCATGAAGATTTAGAATCATTTTATCAATCATGATTACAAGAGGTGCTGGTTTCTTCCTGGTCGTGTTTGTTGTCTTGTTTTGTTCAGTGGGGTCTAGAGGTAAGTAAACAAGTTCTCTGATGGGATCAAAGATCATGATCTTATTTTTGTTCATCTTTTATGAGTATATTGCTATGATATTTTGAGTTCCGTTATATAAGTCTGTGTTTTGTTCAATATTAGGAATGAGTCTATACTGTTATGATCTTTCGTATTAGATTAGTGTAGGCCATACTATTTTCTCAGACGACTGCATATTAGAGTTGACTAAACTATTCGATGTTTTCTAAGGTCCTTCAACATTTATTTCAAACTTAATACAGCTTAAAAGAATTGTTATTGCATTGAAAACCTACATTAAATTGCAAGATAATTTGCTGACACGCCACGCCATCAAACGATACAGGTGTCAGATACTTCCACCGATTGGAGAGATGAGATAATACAAGAAAATAAATTTGTCCTATTTATACAAATTGTGAATCACTAGATTGATTCCATTTCACCCATGAAACAGAGATTCCATAGTCAGGCATTCATGATCAATAGGCAAATGAACCCAAAGAGGGAAAATACTAAAACTAATATCTAATTTACCGCGTCGTGATGCTACAGGGAGTCCTCGTTGACAGAGAGTCTCCCGTCTCTCTAGCCGACACACTCAACACTTTCCATCGCTACACAACTCAGATACTTTATAATTTAATAAGGATTAAAGAATCACTCTGTTTTAGGAATATATCATAATCAATTTTCCTTTCCATAATTTGCTAATTTTGAATATATTTTGAATATTGGTTTTTAAGACCGTGGCAACGTTGATTGACATGGTAGCAAAGTAACATGTGGCGTATTGTTTTCTTGTGACATTTTTATCCTTCGTGTTTGTACTGACGAACATTTTTTGTTTTAAACTGCATCCCATTTAATCTCAGAAATATTATGTTGTTGTAACCATGCTCGCGGGGTTTTATTTGGGAACTGAGAGTTCGAATCAGAACGGAATTGTTAATAAATTAAATTCTAATGGTTTTTTCTTTCCCGCCAAAACCCATCGCAATGCTGTCATACCCGGAAGTGTGCGTCTCGAGCTCCGATTTCAACGGAATATATTTTCAAGCGAGACTAAAATGGTTAGCACTCTTTCACATGGGCCAAACGGACCTTTGAGCGTCAAACAATATAAAACAAAATTATTGTGTTACTGTCTCGTTCTATTATTTTATAATCCAATAGTGTCCCTTTGGCCCTTGTGAACGAGTGCTAACTGACTAAAGTCATGTATAATTGCCATTTTTGCAGATGTGCACAAGTCCAAACAGCATAGGAGGAGTCTGAATCAGATAAGAACAAAGCTCAACGGTCATGTTGGTGAGAAAACTGTGCGCTATAACTATTATGGCGGGAAGAAGAGAACGTTCCTACCTATTGATAAAATCAATATCAAAAAACTCTTTGGCCAATCTCAACTTTTGAGTAAGAGAAAAAAACAAAAAAATTTCGAGAAGAAAAGCGATTTTTTCATACTGCACCCGGGCAACAACAAACTAAAACATCACAGTACAATTAAGACTGGAAAAGGCAATGGGACGCAATCATGGAAAAAACTCATTGAAAAAGCGTTCAGGAAAGATAGCTTGGCTGATTTGCTGCAAGCGTTCGAGAAAACAAATACAAGTCTGCAGTACAAGAGGAGTAATAAAACTGGGGTCTCCTCAAATAAAACTCGTGATAATAAGACAGAAAACCCGAAAGCCTTGTTGCATGAGGTACTGGAAAACGCTGATCAAAAACAATCAAGCGATGAAAAGATCGCAGCCGAGGAAATCAAACTGGGTCTGGGGAAAATAGTATCACAACTCCAAAAAGTATTGAAACAAGACTCGGTTTTTTTGAAGAATACTACGAAGC
Organism: Actinia tenebrosa; assembly: GCF_029948245.1. Lineage (NCBI taxonomy): Eukaryota > Metazoa > Cnidaria > Anthozoa > Actiniaria > Actiniidae > Actinia > Actinia tenebrosa. The sequence goes on along the minus strand of NW_028292581.1, from coordinate 11,115,559 downwards.
CAAAGCAGACGAAGAAGGTTGATCTGAAGAAGTTGGTAGCAGATATGAGAGCTAAAGACAACAATAAGGAAGATAATGATGAGAGCATTTCGCTGAGTCCACAGCAGAAGCTCAAAGTATCCGACTTGAAAATCTCAAAAGATTTGAACTTGGATGGAAAATCGGAAGAACAAAATGGGAATCAAGGAATGGGAATGAATAAGTGGAGTGGGATGAATATGATGAATGGAATGAATGGGGTAAATGGGATGAATGGGATGAATTTTATGAGCGGAATGAATGGGATGAATCGGTTGAATGGGATGAACCAAATGAATGGAATGAATGGCATGAATGCTATGAATGGCGTGAATGGCATGAATGGCATGAATGCCATGAACCAAATGAATGGGATGAATAGAATGAATGGTATGAATGGGATAGATCCAGCGAATGGGATGGCTATCCCAAGTGCGATGAATGGAATGAATGGAATAAGCGCTATGAATGGTATCCCTACCATGAAAGGGTTTAATGGAATGGGTGGGATAAACGGATTTAATGGAATGAATGGAAGGAATGCTAACCCTGCTATGTTCATGAATAATGTACCTCGAATGAGCGACTTAAACAGCGATGTACCAGATCGCACAGAAATACAAAAGATAATGTACAGTCGTTTCAATGGAGACCAATTGGATTTTAACAATTGGCCTTCAGACAAGACGGATATTTATCGGCCGCCATTAGAAAGCTTCGAAGATGAACAACAAGAACCACAAGAATTCTCTCAATTTCACCACTACCGGCGACATCGGGCTCGTGAGCCATACGAAGAAGAAGATGCTGAGGACATGAGGCATGTTGCACCAAGATATCGTGATGAGGAAGAGGATGCAGAAGATGAAGACAGGCCACAACAACAAGAATATGAGGATGCTGAGGAACGTGCTACTATCACTGGACATATACATCTTAGAAAACATCGATTACATCATGATCCAACGCAAAGGAAATCTGTAATCAAACGCCCAGTATATAATACCGAAACCAAGGTGGCAAATATCAAGAATAAAATGGCCTTTGTTAGAAAGGGTTATCAGAAAACAGAAAAACATGCCACAGCTTCTGGAAAAAATACAGTAAAGTAGATGTGTAATAAACAAAAATACTATATTTGAATATTAAAGAAAATAGCAATAGTATAAAAAAGAGCCAGATTTAAACTATGTATATAAAAAGGACTAGCAACAATCTAAACCATAAAAGAATCATAGAAAACTTAAGTGTTGTAGTGGCAAAAAAATAGGCTTGGCAACCATTTTCAACAATTCGGAAGGTATTTGGAAACAAAATTAAGCTCAAATTTGGAGCGTAATCTTTAATTGTCGAAAGTAATTAGGGTATAAAGATGTTTATTTTAAAAAAGCACGCTCGACATACTTGTCATGTTAGTTAAATGATGCATTTTCGTATGACAGAAAGCTTTCGCTATATAAAGGATAATTCAAAGTAATAATTAACTTTAAAAGGCCATGAATAGCTGTTATTACGTACGGTTGCATGCAGATGAGATGCAAATGACCCATAATGCATGATATCGACCCGATAGGTTCAACTATGATAACAACTATTTCCCACGGTATGTGTCCCATATTTTCAAGCTTCGTTTTGGCCGGCAGGAGAGTTTGCAGCACGAACATAACGATAACTTGAGAGTTGAATGAGATCGTAAGACAGAAATACCACAAATAAAAAACATAGTTATTAAAAAAAAAAAAAAAGGTTGATGAAGGTATTTATTTGCATGCTGAATGTTGCAGGTTTTATATGATTCGTTGGCGGCCACGTTTTGGGAAATGATATTCTTACGTGTAAAATGACTGTATTTTACATGCCCTCGGATCATCATGCAAAACATCTATTTGGTATCTCCAACGATATCGTTTATAGCAATATTTCACATTTTCACCTCTAGCCACTCTATCTATAGTTGAATGGTGTTCCTGATTCTTGAGTTCCATGCAACACCAAAGCAACCAGGCCGTTCGTTACGTTACTTCATTATTGAGAGGGCTTCACTAACGTTCAATTTTACCGATTCGACCACGACCGATGAAAAAAATGGCCATAATAAATGGTGAAATTGTTAGGTTAGCTACTAAAACAGTGTGGCGATGTACGGCGTTGCAAGGCAAGTTCCTCGACTAATAAGAACGTAAGAATTAAAAAAAGAAATGTGGTTTCTTCAACTTGATGGTCTTTGTGAAATTCTTTAAGGTTTGAACACTGAAGCAGCACGCTGCAATCCCTGATGGTGAAACGTGCCTTCCTCGCTCAGAAATATCAGATTAAAGTTCCACCATATTACAGACGGGCCGCAATTATTACTTGAAAGGGCATCTGAAGTTAAACTTTGTCAAATGGCATTGTTATTATATCATCTTTTCATATGAAGGCTTCCCACTTGAAGATCAGTCGCTCCGTCAGCAAACCATTTCATTTTTGTCGAAGGCCAAAACAAGAGTAAACCAATGTGGTGTTTGGAAGATGGCAGTTGCTGTCAGATTTCTGATGCTATGTGCTTTTATTATGATCATCGATATTAGCAAAACAGGTGAGTTAGATTAAAAAAATCTAAGTTTTCCCTGATTCTGGTTCTAGTTACTGAGATATTATTTTCTCTCTGAACAAAATCAAGTAGTCTGTGAATAAATCAATCGTTTTATTCCTTTTTTCAGCCTTTTTCTGCGGCTCCTCCCAAAAACGTCGTAAAGCCCTGTTGGTGAAAAAGTGATCACAAACCTTCTCAGTTATATTTTTATTTTGCCCTAGCTACTTTCATTGTAAATTATTTTGTTCGCAATAATTCGTTATAAGTTCAAAATGCAAATCTTGCTTTTTGACGCACGTGCACAACTGACAAATACGGCCTATTTAATGCAAGTAAAATACTCACAGAAAAAACTGTCTGCAAGTAAGTTACGTTAACTTTGGTAATTTCGTGTTAATTTTTAAAATGTGAAATACTTTTATCAGTCATTTCCTTTTTTTTTTTTTTTTTACAATGATATGTTTTTAGCCTTACCCTCAGACAAGCTTGTCGTAGTCAAAGGTGGTCAATAGCAATAGGCGATAGGCAATAGGCGATAGGCAATAGGCGATAGGCAATAGGCGATAGGCAATAGGCGATAGGCAATAGGGGATAGGAAATAGGCGATAGGCAATAGGCGATAGGCAATAGGCGATAGGCAATAGGCGATAGGCAATAGGCGATAGGCAATAGGCGATAGGCAATAGGCGATAGGCAATAGGCGATAGGCAATAGGCGATAGGCAATAGGCGATAGGCAATAGGCGATAGGCAATAAGCAATGGGAGATAGGGAATCCAAAAATCAAGAATAGCTGAAATGACTTGCAATGAGATATACAGTGTGTTTGCAGCCAAAGAAAAGGGTCATTCTAAAGGTTTCGATTACTCGCATCTATTGGTATGCACATAATTCCATTCCGCGTCTTGGTATGACCTATCTCCTATCGAAAACTTCTCTGACTTCCACAACCTTTCGTAATTTGATTAATAAACTTTCGATCAGTTGCCAATTAAACCTATAACATATCTTATTTCTAGCTTCAGGAGTAAAGGAATCGAAGTCAAAACATCATAGCAAATTCGTGCACCATTTGAAAAAGCCAAAGTTAGGCCATCAAATGCCAGAACAAAAAAGCTCCATTAGAAACCCCAGGTTGGCGTTTGAAGAAACTTCAACGGAGTTGATCAAATCAAAGCTGGATAAATCTTTGGGAGTTCTAGGACCGTGGAAACAAAATGCTGGTGATCTTTACATTGGAAACATAGGTCTGAAGGGACAAGAGGGACTATTAAACCAACCAGCCCATCCAGTGATGCGTGTCAATGGATACCCCATCAACCCTAAAGGGTCCATGTCTTTGACCCAAATGATAGATGGCACTCTTGATAATGATTTAGACCTTCAGCAGATCGTAGGTCAGATGAGGTACCCTTCAAGACATTTGAAAGGTCAATGGTTTGGAGGTATGGCACCTCAGGCGATGGGCTTGGGCTCGTCACGTGGTATGGCGCAAGGGATGATGGGAAAAATGATGTTTGGTAACATGATTGGTGGACACAAGAGAGACACGCAACATGGTAGGAAGCTAAGGAATATACCAAAAGGCAACCTTTTTATGAATATGCCATCACGTAGTAACACACTTGGAGTTCTGGGTAGGATGATGATTCAACGCAATGCTGCTCTACACAATTATAATAGAAGAAAACCAAAGCAAAAGATATTTATGACAAAAAGGAACAAGAAACCAGCAAGCAAAACTTATCCTTGAAAATAAGGAATTTTTCTTCTATTTTAAGAAGGAAAGAGACTGTCTGAATCGAATGATATTACATTTATAGTTGGCATATTAAATGATCCTTTGTATTCAGATAAAAAAATAAAAACGTATACAATTTTTTTACACTGTAATACATTCTTTGTTGATTACTCTAACTCCTATTTTTTTCTTAAAAAACCCACAATTTTTATGTACATTTACACAAGCCTGTCTGAGATTCAATATGTTAGGTAACTTATTTTCTAGTGTATAATCCTTCTCTTTGTTGCACTAGTGGTTCTTTGGTCAGCAAGGGGTCATGTGGAATGATCTTTTACTTGAATCTAAAATTTTGGAGGTAATCAATTATTAAAGCAACGCAAACTAGCGTATGAAGATGACTTGATAAACGCAACTCCACCAGCACATTATCACTTATTGATAAACCTGTAAATCTATTTTGTTTTCTAAAACAATTTATCGTAGGAAATACCAATTTAAATGGACAATATTTTGTAAAAAAGGTAAGTGAAAAAATCCACATGAGTTTGTTTACTGTTTTTAGTACTTGGTATTAGTTTACTTTCTCATCGATGCTCATAAGGAATCAAGTGAAATGCAAACCCTTAAGTTCCTGAACTTTGACACGAAAGCTCTAACCTGTTTAACAAAGCGGTGCTAATAAAGCCAGAGTAGTCATAATAATATTGTCTTTTCGTAGAGATAGTTGTTTAGTTGCCTGAGAAATGTGAGCAAGTGTAAAGTAGAGTACAAGTCGGCCAACAGCTTTTGAAGTAGAAGACTGGCGTTTGAAGTGCCCTGGAATTAATGGGCAAAACGTACTTCTTCAACGTGAACGCAATTTTAAATTTGTTCATAGTCAAACTGCAGGGCCAACGTCTTTCTAGAGTTTTCCTATGAACTATTTGCAATCTTTGCTATCTGAAACGCTGAAAATTAGATTTCGTAATACCTCAGTTAGTCAGGTTTTGATAAACCAAGAATTCTATAGTACGACAACCTTTATTTTGAAATAGTTTGACGATTTTCTTTTGTGAAAGAATCCTAGAGTCAATATAATTCGATGTTGAATATGAAGTGCTCAAACACACGCATAATCATAAAGTTAATGTTGTTATTTAATATAAGGTACTTCTCATATTATACAGTTTCTCAAGCATTCAGGGCGAATTGTTTGTTCTCGAAGACATGCATTGTGCTGCATTCTTCTCCACTTGCACGATAGACTTGATGGTCCCAACCAACCTCGTCAGTCATAGACACTACCTCCTTCGTGCCTCATGCAAGCAGTTTCAGAACCCTTTATTTTGAAACAGCTTTTAGACCCAAGGGTTGTTGATGACGGACGGGGTGGTTGATGACGGACGGGGTGGTTGATGACGGACGGGGTGGTTGATGACGGACGGGGTGGCTATTATGCCCTGAGTGGATGTTAAATAAATTGCCATGATTCTTTAACTCAAGCTTTTTCGATATTAATTTTCATTTTGTTTTAATAATTTTTCTTTGAAGGTTCAGTAAAGCATGTCAGGGTGATGCAACTGTATGATTTGGGCTGACTGTAAATGATGAATTGTAAATTAACCGTGCTGTGTATACTTCTTCTGATAAACCTGGTTTCCTCAACTCATAAGAGAGGTTTGTCATAGTTTAATGAATTAAACTGAAATGAGGCAAGGGGCGTTGTAAAAGGCTACCTTGAGAAGAAAGGGCTGGACAAGATATGATATTAAATGATGGTCATAAAACCGTCAACCAGTTTTTAAAGAACGAATTCTATTTGGCAACTGGTGCAAAAAAATATAAATATATTATAACATCAATGATGCTAGCGCTGTCGCAACTGAACATGTTGTGAATGCTTCTTAATTCGAAAAAAAAAACCCAAAAACAACAACAAAAAAAAAAAGAAACAAAAACAGATCATGATATCATCAATTTATAATTAGTGTTTCTAATTTTAAATCTTTTCTCAGGTTTTCACAAAAATAGCCATAAAGTAACAAACCGTCGTCAACAAATTTTTGGACAAAACAGCGGCAACCCACCGGTGCCACCCATTGGCAAAGAATTGCAAAATCAGCTCAGGGAGCAAGTCAATGAAGATTCAAGACTAGTTGAAGTTTCACCGACCAACGCAGACGCTCTGAATGGCTTTACTGGTGCAGGTATTGGTTTGCCCTTTGGGACACCTAATCGTAGAATTGACAAAAACCCACTCATTGGTGCTAATGGCTTGACAAAAAATTCCCTTGCGGACATCATGTTTGGAAACTTAAAAGGACTGGTTAAACCTAACAGTGGAAACCAAATGATGTCTTATAATGAGTTACAGTCAGATTCCATCCAAGGTGGAGACATGAGGCAAATGGTTGGGGGACAAATGGAAGAGATGAATAATGGAGGAACGAATGAGATGGGAAATATTTTAAGCAATGCTCAGCCTATGAATCTAAATGCCTTGTCTGCAATGAATAATCTTGCTGGATCTCAAGGTCTAAATGCATTTGGTGCACGACATGGAGCTTTGGGCAATATGATGAATGCTGGTAACATGAATAACGGAAACATGAACTTTGGTAACATGAATGGAGGAAGTTTGACATCCATGGGTATTAACGGCATGAACCCCAATTTACTCGGAAACCCAGCACTTGGCGTCAATAGTTTTGGGGGTCCATTGCAACCCAATCCTGCACTGGGTGTCCAAATGATGTCTCAGCTGAGTAACATGAACGAACAGCAAAACGATTGGCTAGGAAAACACCACAAGCGACATCACAAACACAAAAAACATCACAAAAAAACCACAACTAAACTTCTTTTGAAGTTACTGGTGGATAAACTACGAGACATTTACGAGCTGGATCAAATGAATGCAGTTAATAAGAAAATGGATTCCTCAACGGTTGGTAAAATTGGGTTGACGTTAGATGACTTGGGTGTCCCTAAAGGTGACGTACACCATGGGAAAGGGAACGAGACGGATTCTACTCTAGGTGGATTCAAAACTAAGCTTTCGTTTCCAGTAACAATATCTGACAGCAAAGCGACAGAAGAATTGCATTTGACGGATGAAGCCAGTCGGAAGAACTTTGAAGGTAAAATTCCTGCAGACGACGATGATGCCAAGATACAAAAAATACTTTCCGGTCTAGGCATCAAAGAAGGAGTTGACACTGTAAAGAAAACAAATACCAACGATTCTGCTGATAACCTTTTGAAAGACATCCAAACAGCAACGGACCTAGACACCAAAGCTAAGGCAATCACCTCATCTTTTACTCCAGTAATCAAAGGTCAAGAAGTTCAGAATGAAAATGCAAAATCTAGAGACAACATTGAGGAAGTAAAGATGGATGACATGGGGAGTATATCAGAGTTTCACAAAATAAATATGAGTAATGATAATGGTGATGTAATCTCTCCTATTTCTGGTGTCAAATCAGATATTTCCCCTTCAGAGATCGCAAACTTCAGGGATCCACAGCAAGGAGAAGTCACAGCCCCTGAAATATTTTCGGTGTCTTCTTTATTGAACAATGGCATTGTAAACCAGCGAGAATCCACCTTTTTCAAAGATGTCACTGAAGAATCAGCTATTCATGACAAAAATTTGGAAATTCTGGGAATTGATGCGTCGAAGAAGACGGTGGCTTCTGGCTCATCAAACGAGAAGGTTCTCCCGTACGTTCCTTCTGATATAAACACTGATCAAGCAGATTTAAAAAGCCTTACTGACACGATGGCACATGATGTAAAGACAAAAGTTAAAGATGGAGAGGACTATGTGAAAGCTGCTAGAGTGCTTGGCGCTGTTTTCAAGAAAGTCAAAGATCCTGTTGCAAAACAAAGTATCGAAACCGCGATTAAAGCAATGTTAAAGGTTATGAAAAATGTAGCTAAAGAAAATAATAATTCTTCCAAAAAGCATCAGCTGCCATCGGATGATGATGAGAAACTTGTCGAACAACTTCAGCGACTCCATGGAATTTTTAATAAGATGAAAGGAAGTATGCTAACAACGAATAAAGAAAAACGATCAAACCACATAAAAAAGGACAAAAACAGTCATATACGTTTGTTCAACGTAGTTCGGCATAAAAGTTTCCAATCAAAATTAAACAGAAAAATAACCTAATCAAAGCTGTAACGGATATTTTAAAGGCTATTTTGTTTGTATGAGCTAAATTATTTGCTTGTTAATTAAAAATGAATAAATAAACACATTTTCTTGTTCATTGCAAGCCTCATTATATGCCTAACATTTTCATAAATCGGCCTCTAACTAGGAATAAATAATGTATACTTCTGATCGCTTCATGCTAGACCATTCTTCCCCATATGCCACTCTATCTAAACCAATGACCAAGGTCCCTACTACAACCGAAACCCAAAACATTATGTCCAATATCTTCTTACGAAGATGTAGGGTCGCAGCATTGGTAGCACTGCAGTTATATTGGCTTGAAGATTGATTTAAAAATTAATCTCACCCATTTTATATTGAGGGCTTCATATCACTTGATTGAAGAAAACTTTTAAAATATTGAATCGCTTTAAAACAGACTGAAGTTATCGTTGCCCATGCATTATCGAATAAACGATATTCATCTCTTTTGATTCTAAATATATTAAATTATGCTCGTAGAAAACAACACTGCTAAATTCCGATTTACTGATAATAAATATTACTTCATTATGGTTTTGCAGTATATTTTCTTCCACCTTTCTCTATATTGTTGTGGTGTTGTACATGTATTTTTATATGTACATGTACTAGAGTTTAAATCTAATGTACTAGATCTTAACACATGGCAAACGAAACTCACTTCCATTTCTTGTGTTATAACCATGCTCGTTTAGCTTGACAGCGCCCTTGCGACAAGTTCTCCACCTCCCTCTCATTATTATCAATTGCACTATAAGCAGTAAACATGTAACGATGTAATTGGTCATCAGCTAGAGATGGCAGTAAACACGGTGAAATACAACAAGTACATTTTTAAAGTTGTGCTATACAACTGCATGCTATGTCTCAAGAAAGACTCAAGCGACTGCTGAAACGAAAGAAGAAAGGATGAAATTTTTTTTTTTCTTACTTCGAATGGCACATGGAGTCAGTTGGCCTAATCCAAGGTCCAATGTAAACTTTTCAGTATGCCACATTTATAGTCACTAAACAATATAGAAAAAACTAAGCAAACTAGCTGTAGTTTTTGGTCACAAATTTAAATTGGCAAAGGAAAATGATATCCTTATATTGTTTTGAAGGAACAGTGCTTGAACAACACATAGGCAAACATAAGTGACGTCAGGCAAACCCAGATAAGGTCTTACTAGTTAATAGTTGATAAATTACGCAGCTCCGAAACTCCCTTGCTCTGTTATCAAAGTCATTTTGTTCGGACTCACTTTAAAATCTTTTGAAGATTGATAAATAACCTGTCAGTAAATTTATTGGCCAATTTATTGGTTGTGGTGTTTCCATTGACCATTGAGCAGGTCGTACTTATCGATATAACTGACAGCTGCTCTGAACTGTTGATCCGTAAAAACACTCACCTGCATAGAATATAACTTGGTTACAACTTGTTTTGTCAATGCACTGAAAATATATGTCTCAAACTGATAATAACACTTTTGCATGTTACTGTATTTTAGATTGCATTTGTTTTTCATTGTAAATAGGTAGTGACTTTAACAGAGCCCTTCCTAAAGTAGTCCTGTCAGCCCATTGATAAATCAAGGTGCATAACAAATAAGTTTCTTACATCATCGATAAGTAAGCAATCTTTCAATTCCTTCAATTCCAAACACGAAGTCTTTCTCGATCGAGAAAACATGAACTATTTTGCTATTCAAAGTGGTTCGGAATTTTCGTTTGTTTCATCGGTGTTGTAACTAGGAGAAACAATCACATGTAGAGGCCCACATTCAAGTAAGTCAATAAAGTCTTTTTTTATTCTAAGTTAAATATAGAGGTCTTATCTATTGAAAGCTTTAAAGATAGTAATATCAGATGTTAAATCGATAAAAACATCACACTCAATATACCCACATTCATTATGAAAGTAGCTTCATTTTTTTATCACCGTTTCTGGCAGCGTAAAATGAGTAAAAAAACACTAGTTAAAGTCAATTGATATATTACAATTTGTATTACAGATAAAACTCCATACAAATGAAGACTTGGTTATTTTCTCTCCTTCTTTTAGTTCTTCTTTGTACTTGTATCAAAGGTAAGTCGATAAATGTAATTATTGAAGATACTGCGCTTTTGTAAATTTGTACAAATTGTATTCATTTTTAAATTCATTAAGGTTTGGAGATCAAGAATGGGAAAAGCAAGGCCAAGCAACATGAGCACAAGAACGAAACTTCTACTGAAAACGCCAAGCAAGCTGAGTTAAATAATAAATCAAAAATTCTGTCTATTGGACAATTTTCTTTAAAACTATCAACCAAGTCCAAACATACAAATGAACACAAAACTCCAAAACAAACGGAAAGAAAGTCAAGTGAAAAGGTTAAAAAATTGATGCACGAGCTGAGAAAGTGTATTAAAATAAAACATAAGCAGAAAGGCAAAACGTACGCTAAAAAAGCCATGATTTGGCCCAAGAAAATGTTGCCCACTCTTGAAAAGATGCTGCTTCATAAGATAAATGGAGGTGGTGTTGGACATTTTCCTGGAGATAACAATGGCGACAATGGATTCGAGAACTACGATAATCCTTCTGATAACTCTGATGAAAACCCCTTTTCTCCTACAACCTCAAGTACGTCAAGTTTTGGTAAAAACGATTTTTCTGACAATTGGGATAGTGTGAACCCTTCGCATCGTAAAGCAAAACTTCATGGAATGGACGTAGTGCCACTTTTAAAGATGCTCAAAGAAAAAGTTGGTGACACATCGTCTTTTGACTCCAATGCATTCACTGGGATGCCATCTAATCAAGGAGGAGGTAAATATCTAACCAAGTTATTGTTGAGTCAAGCTTTAGGTAAGCCTGATAAAGGTGACGTCATGAAAGACATGATGCAGGAGTTTTTCCTTGCCAATGGAAATGATAGAAACGGAGAAGAAGCACGTGAAGCTTTTAATGAACTTGTCGGACACAACAACCTAGTTGCACTCAACAGCCAAATGGAGGCAGAGAATTCTGATGTCAATGTTGGAGCCGGCACACAGGCACAAACAATTCCAAGTTTCGAATCTAGGGCAGGAGTTTTGCAAGCCCAGGAGCTACCGAATGGACAAATTGCTCCTTTAAATCAGCAAACAGTGGGTCAGAGGATGATGGCTAGCAGGCCTGCCATGCAAATGATGGTTGGGGCAGCCAATCCTACGACACGAATGTTGAATGACTTGCCAAATGCACAAAATGTACCAAATGTGCCAAATGTGCCAAATGTGCCAAGTATGCCAAACATGCCAAATGTACCAGACGTACCGCCAAATGTACCAAATGCGGTAAATGAGGACGTACAGAGACAGTTGTCGGCAAGAATTGAAGCAGAGCAGAATGCACAGTCAAGGCCAGTCCCTTTTGCAAAGAGCGACAGTCTTGTATTTGAAGCACAAGGAGAAAGCGCTGCAAGAGGGATCAGACCGCCTCCTTTCCAAGCTGCTGAAAGAGCCTATGAAGCAGAAAGAGTGATGAAACTTGGGGCCAACTACCAGTCATCCCCCATCCGTGATCCTCATAGATCTATTGTGAGTTCTGTACCACAAAGAGTTGAAATGGCAATGCGAGATGGGGAACAAAGTGTGATAGGAATGCAAGGTGAACGATTTGGCGATGAAGTGGCCGCATATTTCCCTAGTTATACTAAGCAGGAACTAGCTGCAAGACGAGATGCACTGCCTTCTAGTCATAAACATAAGACTACTAAATCTCCTATGCGATCCAAGGATTTACCGATACCAAACAAGACTAAAAGCAAGACATAAAAAAACTTAATTTCAGTCAGACATGGGCCTGATAAACATTGAAAATAGCGTATATACCTTTTGTAGTTTTAGCCGTCTCGAACACATTGTTTTCTACTAACGACTATAAAAAGAAAACGAAAATCCATTCATGAAATCTAAAAATAGTCAGTAAAATTGGATCAGGCTTAGCCATCTCATGGATCAAAAATACTGTTCCCTAATTACAAATTAAATGTACCACTTTAGTCTAATTATTTAATTACATGAACAAACTCAATCATTCTTTGCAATTGTAAGAATACCCATTGCGCATGCTTGCTAATCGATACGCCTTTTTCTCAAGCAGAGATGGTTTGTATATGATTGTGCAGCTTTCAGGTATATCCATCTTTTCTCATTTGTCCAAATGTTTTAAAATTATTTTGAATGGAAGGCTACGTTAACAGGAAAACGCATAAGAAATAATACTGTTTCTTTAGGAAATTGTAGATTTCATTTGTGTTCTTGCATCCCAGATCAATTTTGAAAGGGGTCTATCGGGGGTGTAGTTTGTACGAAAGCTCAAGGCATTATATACAAATCTTGTACCTTTTTGAGAAAAGACCTGGATAAAAGATTTTCTTATTTTGATAAATGATTGTATTGTTACCAAAATCAGCATAAGACATAAATAGCTGCTACATTACAACCTGTAATTAAATATTTGTTGTTGTTGTTGTCATGTAATTTAGGTAAACGGGTTAAATCTGTGCAAATTATCGACCCGTATCGTTGAATATCATTCTATTTATCGTTAGAGACGGGGTGAGGCCAAGTGGTTGACTTGCTCGGCTGAACTCATCATCAACTAATCGAAGCTGTGTTTGAAAGTTAAAATTACAAAGTTTCCCAAAACGCTATACGTTCAATTCGTACTAACTACACAAAACCAGCAAACCCTTTTGCTCTCAAATTCCATTTGTAATGTCACACTTTTAAGATTATAACTGTAATATTAGTTATCAGTTCGCTTTTAGGCACCGTTTACACGAAGCCGGATATTTTTTCATGCGGGTAAAAAAATGTGCGTTTACATGCGGCTTCGTGTAAACGCTCATCGTTATCGCATCGTTTTCGACCGTTTACCCGAAAACGCTCCATCGTCTCGAAGACGCTCATAGGAGCTAAATGAGCATGCACATAGTTCCTGAGCCTGCGATCTCCTTTGTTTAGTGACGTCAGTGTTTACGAAAGTATCCGGCTTCGAGTGTTAACACTGAAACGTATAGCAAGCGTTTTCAAAAAAATCCGCTTTGAAAAGCGTTTTCGAAAATAGCCGGCTAAAGAACGTCTCCGTGAAAACGGTAGGCCTAAACGGATAAAAAAATATGCGTTTACAAAAATATCCGGAGTTAGATAAAGTGCACTGGGCTGGTCCAAAGACAAAACCGACACGTCGGATTAATATTAATGAATATTCTGAGCTCACGAAATCGATATGCAAGTCTGATTTCGCAAGGAGTCAAGGACGAAAAATATAATAACGATAGAAAATATTAGGCTATATTACTCTTTAAAAGACATCCAAATTAATAGAAAGGACTTTATTCTTAAAGATTCACTTTTCGCCTGCTTGGTATTGAAAACGTTAAACGAAGGTAAGTAGGTGCAAAATCAACGATACATCTAACGGCTTTTAAAGCCTTATGGTAAATAGAATAATATCAAATATTGTAAATGGTTTATATAAACTTACATGCAGTATTAAAGTTGAATAGTCACGATTTGTTTACTCATGAGTATCTGGGTTGCTTTTTCAATTTGTTTTACTTGCCAGGAAAGAGAGTAGATACCCACAAAACATGTTCCAATAAAAAATCAGCCATGAAACTCAAAAATGTCGTATTGTCTCTAAAACTCATAATAAACTTGCTAGTCCTTAGACCAATATTAGTCTTCTTAGTTTTATAAAAGTATTGCTTGTTTTGCACAGCAGATATCTAATCACAATTTTGATCCAAGCCCCTTTAAAAATCTCCGTCATAAGCTTTGCAACTTCAGAAAAGAAAACGCTGAAAATGCTGAGAAGAATCCAACGTAATGGCAATTTTTCTTAATGTGACAGAAGTTAAACTTAAATTTTAAATCAAATACTCTCACGAAATTTAATCTTTATAACTTTTGCGTGCATCTAACTTGTAGACATTTCCTTTTGGCTTCTTGTTTCTTCAGACATCACTATGAATGGAGCAAGGATGCTATTGCTATTTTGTTTAGTCATATCGACAGGTAAGGTCAATCCGTTCTAGCTATTAAATTGAAATTTATTAAAACAAGTCTTCTATCAATTCACGATAAATTGGGATCCATTCAAAAACTAGAAGCGTTTCTAGTTATTGCATTACGTTTCTACAACTGATTGCGGTTGAAAGCTTGTAAATTTTAAAAATAGTCTAAAGCCTGAAAGAAAGAAAAAGATCAATGTTTATGATGAATAGTGAGTAGTGGTTACAACGTGTGTGAGCTCAGTCAAAGAGAAAAGGATTGAAGTCATCTGAAAGGTTCCAACATCAGTGAGCGTCTAACATTTACTAAGCAAAGTGTCCCAATAACACTGCACATTTTCCACTTTGTAATTCAGAGATTTATTCAGGGTTTTTTTTTTCCATTTCCTACAGCAGTTAACATCATATATCGAATATTAAAAAAACGTTAACGTTTATTTCAGGTGGCTTACCTGCTTTGACGGATGCACGTCCAGGCACTAACCGTAACTATGGTATTATGGGACCAACTGGTGAAGAAGACAGCGAAAAATGGGCAAAGGAAAAAGACAATGCATTTAAAAAAGCAGAAAACGATTGGCTGCAACGAAGATTTAGTCGTAGCGAAAGCGGTAGTAAAGCAGAAGAAAGCGAATCAGGAAGTAACAGCTATAAACCCCAAACACCCTTTCAAATGTTGAAGAGTCGATTAAGCAGTTCAGATATCAAACAGGGCCACAAGAAGAACATGGGTCATGGTGTACATTCATATTCACAGATTAACACCACTGGAATCATCGATCAAGCAGTTGCTGAAACTATTAAAGAAAATACAACTGAACCTCCGCCAATGCCACCTACGATGGCCAAGACGACCAGCCCGATTGTGCCTTACCTGCAAGGTGAATCAGACAGTCAAAAAAAAAAAAAAAAAAAAAAAAAAAAGCCTACGAAGAACCTACGAAGCAGAACAATTGAAGAAATTTGGCGCCAACGCAAGGCCATTCCTCCTCGATCCATGACCCTTAGGGGCCCATTATAGCAAATAGCATTGCAAAATGGAGAAGTTAATGCGATAGGAATAAACATACGACAACTAAGGATCCCATGCGATCCAAGGATTTAACAAAATATCCAAAAGTAAAACATGAAGACCTCATGAAAAACGTTTTAGTCTGGCAAGTTTGATGAACATTAGACTAAATAGTGTAATAGGTTTGTATTAGTATTAGCCAGTTTCTCATTATAGATTGAACGCATTATTGTCTACTTTATAACGAATCCAAAATCCATTAATTAAATCCAAATATAGTACAGTAAAATTGAGGAAAAAAGAGGTGTCCCCTTATCTTGAGCGGTTACTGAACTGAGACTGACACAAAACGTGTCAGTTTTCGGACTGCTTTACGGTGCATTTGCTGCCACACAGTTTACAGTCAATCATGAGTAAGGTTAGTGGTGTGCTTCCAAGACCAGACCGTCCGTTGAACCAGCCTACAACACTCTTGCAAACAGATATAATATGCAGACATTATCACCTTTGCCTCGGCTGATAATGCCCTAGCATTAGAAGTGGCCGGAAAAAGAACATGTGTGAAAGCATATGTGACATTTTGAGGTCCAATCCTCCATCAAAGGATATGTTATCAGTCGACATTACAGTGAGACAGTCTTTTTATGTCACTTCCACCCCTGTTGATGTACAAAAAGTATCTTTGCTTTCCATTTCTTCCTTCCTATTTTACGTTCCGTTACCTTTTCTCTGAATGGATGTAAGAGTGTTCGTCCACACATGGAAGAAATTAGGACGAGGTTTTTGATGTCTTGCTTTTTCCTTGATTTCCTTGTAAATGCATTAATGCTTTGGCTAATTCAGTTAAAGAACAGCAATTAAAAATTGCTGTTAAAGAACAGCCTTCCCAACTCCCCAAAAAGAAACCAGGAAAAAAAAAAAAGGATAAAAGTACAACGTACAGCCGTCTTTCCAAGTTTAGAGCGGATGGGCTAGCATTATTTTATTCAATGAAAGCGAAGGCTGAGTAAGAATATTATTAAAACGAAACAATTTAAGTGTTATTGGTAAAGCAGAGCAAGCTACTATCAAAGATACATTAGATTTTAGAACAAAGCCCATCGTTTTGCATTACGGCTAACCTTGACGCAAATGGCGAAAATTGATATTGATTTACCAGACGTCCCAGTGATTTCGGGAAACGGCTAGCTGAGAGATTGAAAACTATTTGGCATCAGCCTTAGAAAACTGAAGACCGAACACAAAAACTTTAAATTTATGTGATTAAAAGCAGGTGAGGCCATGTGCTTCACTTGCTCGACTGAACTCAAATTAAGTGATGGTTCATCGAAGCTGAGCAGTGTCATTTTAAAATGACAAATCTAACCATTGAAACATTTTAAATGAAAGTAAAATAATAAACATCAGCTTAATTAAAGAAACTTCCTTTAACGCCTACCCATACAAATCCAAAATGGTTTCTTACAGCTTCGTCCATTCATTTTATTTGTCTTCACACCTTTAATATTGTAAATGTAGTCTTGGTTATCAGTTCGCTTGTAGATAAAGTGCACTCGGTCCTAGTTAAAACCAATAAGTCTGATTAATATTAATGAGTATTTAATTGATCGTTGAATGCTCTGAGCTCATGAAATCGATATGCAGGTCGGATTTTGTCAGGAGTGAAGGACAAAAATAAAATGGCGATATCAAATTTATCACAAAATTCTCCTTAAGAGACATCCAAATGAATAGAAAGTGGTGTAATCTTGAAGATTTTTCGTCTGTTTGGTGTTAAAAACGTTAGAGCTAAGGTAAGTAACTCTACAGGTCGAAAATCAAAAGTAAATGATCTCACTTCAGGTCCTTAGCTTTCTAGGTCATAAAAAAACAACACGATTTTGTATATGTACTCTTTTTTGTTTTGTTTTGTATATATATTTCATGCTTATTTTTGTGCTGAATTTTCGCTTTATTTAGATTTCTTTTAGTTTGCTTCTATCTGTGCAAGTATATCACAATCATAAAGGACAAATAACGTGTAATTTTGATATTGAAATGAATTTCACGACGGATGATTTTTCCCCCGTAACTAGTCAGTTGGCAACTGCCGTCAGTACAAATAAAAAAAGAATCCATTTAATTCCTCTAAACTTATCCCTATTTTCTCATAAAAGCTATACAACAATATGCACTATTTTCTGTTGCCTAAATTGTTTAAATTGTGATATATGATATTTTTAAAGAAAATTGAATATACAATCACGATATACAATATTGTGATCAGCGTTAGTATATAGATTTACACAAACTAAAGCCTACTTAATTTTATAAACAGATACTTCAGTCACACTTTTTTGTCTTCCCGTTTTTCCTGTCAGCGCAATGGATGGAGCAAGGATACTGTTGTTTTTTTCTTTAGCGATCATGTCAGCAGGTGAGGTCAATCTTGATGGCTACGTCAAATAAATTTCATTTGAAGGTCTTTTAGCATGTCACGATAAATAATCGGGTAGGATAAATAACTGAATTAGAGGCGTTTTTACGATCATCAATCAAAAGGTATTTAAAATTTCTGTCATAGATGAGATGCGGAAAGGATTGCAGAAGTATGAAGTCAACGTCGATTTTCCACATTTGATTTGAATTTTTTTCATATATAGTTTTCTTGTGTATATATATCTCCAAAAGTAAAAAAGAAAATGTGCTTGTTTCCAGACCAGATAACAAGAGAAGGCTTACCTGCTTTAACAAATGGCCATCCAGGCACTAACCGTGGCTATGGTATTATGGGAACAACTGATGAAGAAGACAGCGAAAAGTGGGCAAAGGAACAAGATAAGGCATTTAAGAAGCTGGAAAAGAATTGGTTTCAACGAAGGTTTAGTGGTGGTGGAAGCGGTAGTGGAGCTGAAGAAAGCGGATCAGGAAGTAACAGCAATAAACGCAAGAAACCCATTCAAATGTTAATAAGCCGATTACGCAGTTCAGATATCAAGCTTGGCCACAAGAGGCAGATGGGTTACGATGTACAGTCTTATTCAAACACAGATGCTAACAGAATCATTAAACAAGCAGTAAATGAAACTATTCAAGAAAATACGACTGAACCTCCGCCAATGCCACCTACAATGCCCAAGACAACCAGCCCAGTTGAGCCTTACACGTATCTCCCACCCAATATTACTGTTCCTCCCTCTAAGGTGACTGTGAATGAGGTTTCAGAAACTACTACGGTTCAAGGATCAGGTACAGCCTCTTCTAGTGTCAATGTTAAAGGTGTCGGAGGCCAGGAAATGTCCATCAAAACATCCCAAAAGGGTCCAAATGGAGATGGAGCAAATAACACATACAGTGCTAATGGGCCAAAACCAGGAATGCCAGTTTCTTTACACGTAGGTAATAACTTGTCAAGTATTGATATTGTGGATATGAAAACAACTCCATCAAAAGCTATTAATCAACCAAGTTCTTATGGATATTACCCGGAATACAGTGACGCCCAAGTGCAGGAACCACATTCTCAAGCTTTAATTACCACCGTATCTGGCTTGGTTCGAACTGCTCAAACTCAACCGACAGTTACACCTCTTACGCCTGTTACAAATAACAATACTACAAGCTTTCCTTATAGCTACAATAATCAAAACCAAATGGAGACATCGACTGAGAATAGCCAACCGGCAGAGACATCTACGGCTGGCAGCAGCTATCAAGTAAAAGGTTATGCAAGTAATTTGTCAAATTATACATCAACAAATATGAATCCTTCCACAGCCATGGCAACTTCTGAAGGAGCCAACAATGAAAATTCCACTTATAATCAACCTTCTGTTATAGCCGAAACTACTACTAATTATTATTTAGGCGGAGTGCAAATACAAAACCAATCGTCTACACTTGGACAACAGTCGCAAGCACAGCAAGGCAGCTTGCCAACGAGGAGTACTTTCCCATGGCAAAATGTAACTCTGCCTCTTGCTCAAGGTCAAAATCCCAATCCTAGTATTTCGCCTACTCAAAGAGCCGATTTAACCCGTGGGATTCAAAACTCTAACTCAGTGCCGTTTGAGATTCAAAAGACGGAAAGCCAGACGCCATATATGTCGGTTCAATTCCAGACTGAAGTGGCTAACCCAACTAAGTCCCAAGGACTCAACATCCGACCCATACACATTGGTCGGCTTGTGACTCATGACAAAGATGGAGGATTAGTAATTAGCAGTAGTAGTACTTACGAAATTGGAAGAAATGTATTTGACGCTGGTTCTTCTTACCATGGAAGCACTACTTTAAATAATGCTGGAAGCATTCAAAATACGCAACAACAACCAAGTGCCACAAATACATTTTTGAACACCACTACTAATATAAGCAGTCCAACAAACAAACCCAACTCAGCAGGAACATGGGGGTATTTTAACCAGCAAAACCAAAGGGCCAGCCCAACTATCTTTGTCACTCCACCAAAGGATACCTCTCCAACGCCAACTAGCTGGTTGCCCACCTATTCATTATTGAAAAGTATGAAAACAGGAGCACTTGCTTCACAGCCAGACCAGGCGACCGCAGAAGCTTCAATAAACATAACTGAGATATTATTTCCAAAGGACGATCACAAAGGATTGCCTGTAATGGTGATGCAGTCGCCTTCTAGAGAAAACAACCCAACAGTTAAGCCTTCTCCGATCCCACTCATAGACAAAGGTATCTCACAAGCAAAAATGAATGAATCAAATTTGGGTCAATTTCAGTTTCAAAATGTGGGCCCAACTCAAGGTCAAGCAAATGGTTCAACTCAAATATTAACTCAGGGCCAAACTCAAGGTTCAATGAATGGTCCAACTCAAATATTAAACAAGGGCCAAACTCAAGGTCCAACCAATGGTCCAACTCAAATATTAACCCAGGGCCAAACTCATGGTCCAACAATGGGTCCAACTCAGAAATCAACTCAAAGCCCAACTCAAGGCCCAACAAAAGTTATAACACTGAAATTAACTCAAGGTCCGACTCAAGGTCCAGTTCCGACTTCTGGAGTTTCAACGTCAATGTTCTCACTTGGATCAAACCCAACAGTGGTTGGTACCGTGAATCCAACGGCTGGAATAAGTACTGTTACAAGTAAGTTACCAACAGCTGAAAGCAGCGCTTCTTTATTGGCGGGCGAAGAAAAGGCAGCTGGCAACACGACTTACCTTATCCCCAGTATAGAAGAAAGTGGAACCATTTCCTTGCCAGGAAGTCAGACTGATGAGCTAACTGCAAAGGAAATGGAAAACATGATGCATGTAGAAGATATCGAAGACACATTGTTTGGAAACAAAGATAGTATGTCCAATGAGCTCCCAAAAAATGAGGTAAGCCCTGGTGGTGAAAAAGAAGAGAGTGCGACACCGCAAAAGCCAATCCAGGCACTAATTTCTGAAGTACCAACTGCAGACCCATATAAAGGTGTAAAAGATGCTTTGCTCTCAGTAGACATTGCTCAACTGAAACCTGGAGAGCTTCTTAGCCTCCGGCTTCCAAACAGTCAAACAAGCGATATATTCCAAGTCAAGGACATTAAGTCAAATGATGATGTGTCAGCTTATTCGAGTGATCTTGATAATGACCACGAGAAGTCGCTTGACAAAAAGCACATTCTATATGCCATCATAGAAAAAGTAAAACATAATAAGGATTATCGAAATGCAATGAAAGCTATATTTTCGACAGGTGATAGAAGATCATGGAAAAGCTCAAAGAAATCAGGATCTGTTGTCAGAGGAAAGTTAAAAACGATTGCACTACCTCAGAGGGCCATCCTTAGAAGTTATTCCAAAAATCAATTAGATAAAAAGAACGAAGAAAAATTTGCAAAACTTGTCCAGGAAAATATTGGGTTAATGAATGTAGCTGGTTCACATTTTTCTAAAGAAATGAAAAATCCTGATATTGAATTTGATCAAGTTCATCATGTCGTAGAAAAGTACGTTAAGAAAGACAGCAATGATGCAAATAAGTTGCGCCTTAAGTTGATGTCAGTAGGAGCAAAGATGCATCGTCTACAACGGAAATCAAGTATCAGAGGCTCTAAGAGGTCTGGCCTTCGTGGTCATCGCCATTATAATAAGAAAAAGTCAAGTGATGAAAAAGGTTATAAGAAAACAGAAGGAACTTTTGAAGTGACGTTGAACGTCTCTGGTAAGAAGAAGAAGCCAAGTGAAGAAAAAACCAAAGAAGACGATAAATCAGAAAAAACAGCCAATAAACTTAAACCCGGAAGCAAGCTAAAATTCATGGGAACTTTTACGGACCAGAAAAAAGAAAATGGAGAAGAAGACAAAGTGAAAAAGATATCATCTTTACGAACAGAGCAAACTTCACAGGGATTGCAGCCTAACAGACAGCCAGGAAACGTAATTATTGAGGACGAAAAGGGTAATGTATTGTACAAGGGCCCAGTTGACATAGCGGCTCTTAACCAAACTGTTACCAAAAATGGAGGAAATGACACTGGCTTTCAACTACAAAATGTAGGCTACAGAGTAGACCCATCAGCAAATTCTGAAGAAAATGTCGTTCTTAAGCAAGGTTTGCAGCAAGTGATACCGAAGAAAAGAAGCAGAGGGTTACTCCATCGTCGCCATCGTCTTGACATACATAACAACCATTTAAGACGAAGATACTCTAGGTCTATAGAAATAAAAAAGGATGTTATAGCAACAAAAAAGACTGATGGAACTTTTAAGCTGACTCTTGTGGTATCTGGTAAGACAAAAGAAGCAGCAAATGCAGAAACAAATAAAGAAGGAAAAGATGACGTGAACATTAATGACGCTAGGCATCAATTATTTCACGATGAGAAAGAGCTAACGTTCAGCGGCACGTTTACTGATGGCAAAGATTCGAAAGACGAAAACGGGAATGAGAAGAAAAAAGAGAAAGAGAATGGGGAGGAACACGAAGAGCATAAGAAAGAAAATAAGAAAGAGAAAAAAATAAAAAAGGGAGAAAGAGAAGAGGAGGAAGAAGCAGAAGAAAAAGAAGAAGAAGAGAACGAAGAAGATAAAAAGAAAAAGAAGAAAAGAAAGAAGGGGAAGAAAGAAGAAGAAAAGAAGAAAGAAGAAGAAAACGAGGAAGAGAAAGAAGAGGAAGAAGAGAAAGAAGAGAAGGAGGAGAAACAAGGGAAAAAGAAAAAGACAGAGGAAGAAGAAGAAGAGCAGCAAAGCAAGGAAAAGAAAAAAGCAGAAAATGAACAGAAATCTTCAGAAAAAGAATTTTCAAATAAAAACGGTCAAGGTAACACTACATCAATGTCACAACCAAAAGTAAATGCAACAAATGTGATAATAGAAGATGGAAAAGGGAATATTCTTTATAAAGGACCAGTCGATATTGCTGCATTAAATAAAACTGTGTCGACTAAAAATGGAACATATTCAGGATTCCACTTGGAAACTGCAGGCTATAAAATCGAAGAATCAACAGATCCTCAGGAAGTGGAACTCCTAAACGATGGTTTACAGCATGCCATACAACCAAGTGGTACAGGTACAGATCCTCAGGAATTGAAGCTCCTAAACGATGGTTTACAGCATGCCATACAACCAAGTGGTACAGGCAGCCCGTTGCAGTTTCTTGAACCTAAAAGAAAGAGAAGGTCCTTACTTGATGATACTCAGCCTTCAAAGAAAACAGATGGGACTTTTACTTTAACTCTTGCATTAAAAGATGACAAGAAAAAGAAGAAAGAAAACGAGGAGCAAAGGAAGGAAAATAAAGAAAAAGAGGATCAGCAAGATAAGGAAAGAAAGCCAAATGAAGATGGATATTACTCTGATTTTCCACAAAAGAACGACAACGACAACTATAACAAGGAAACTGCAAGTGGGCTGGAAAAATTAAGAAATGTTGAAGACGGTAAAACTGAATCGGAAAAAGCAAAAACGGTATCACCACATGTGATAATTGAAGATGAACATGGGAAACCTTTATACCAAGGTCCGGTCGATATATCTGCTCTTAACAAATCTGTTGCATCAAAGGGAGGATCGTTAGGGTACGAGCTACAGAAAGCAGGTTACCAACTTATAAAAGAGCCTAATCAAGAGCAACCTGTTAGTCAGAGCGAGACAACGAGCAGCCAAAATGATGTTGTCATCCAGGAAGCCTCTGAGCATCCAAATAATTCTCCCAACTCTGCAAGTGTATACCAAACAAAACAGCAGTCAGATAATAGTGACACCAATGTCATCAATATTTCTAGCAGTAATGGTGATGTATTGTCAGGCAATCAGGATGATCAAAGGGTTTCAGTTGATGTAACAAATGATGATGGAAGCCAAGACCACAGCATGTCTGCTGTAGGTAACGAACAGCAGTTATTGAAAGTTTTGCAAATAGCATCAAATATCAAGCCTTCTGATATTTCCAGCAATAAAAAGGAGCAGGAGGATGGTACCAAAACCCTTTTTAATGCGTTGCCAACGTTAAATAAAGAGATTGATCAAAAACCAAGCAAATCAAAATTCAACCCTTTGCCCGCGTTTAATGATAAAGAATATGCCCAGCAACAATCAGTCAGTGATGGTAAAATAAAATTTGTGCAAGATCAAATGGATAAGAAAAAATATCGCGAAGATAAAGCAAAAGTAAAAAGTTCGGACCACAAAATCAAAAATCAGGAACAAAATGGTTCAGATCAACGGAAGAATCCTGTTACAGCATCCACCTCCTTCGTAGATACGACTAACAGTAAACTTCTTCATATATATACACCAAAGCCCGAATTGTCCTCAAAGAATCGCAATTTGGAGGGAAATTCGAAGCAAAATGATCAAAGTGCGCCAGAGAAAATTCCAAGTGACGAAATGCCTCATGATGAAAAAAATAGTCAAAGTAACAAATCCTTAGGAAGTGCAGCAAAGGCGCAAAACGATGTGGAATTGAAAAATAAAGAGAACAGTTACAATGTGTTAATGACTGACGCTCAAAATGGTGCATCTTCTATTGGAGGAAAAATACTGCAGTCAGCTACCGTTATAGATGAACACAAAGATCGGAATCAAAACGAAGGCTTGTCTAAAGAAAACCCAATGGCAAATACTATTCCTAATGATGGTCAAGGAGATGTTTCTGACAGCAGTTCTTTGAACAAAGAAAATGATCCAAATCAAAATGGACAAATAAACCCAAAGAATGTAGCGTTTCTAGCTCAAAATATACCTGCAAATGTTCAAGTGAATGAAGCAGGTATAAAGACTCCAGCATCTCAAATGTCCCTTATAGGACAAGACATCAACAATAATGGCAAACACTTTCCAAAGAAATACCAAGTTTTAAAGCTAACGAGAAACAAGCTAAAAGAACTGCTTGCAAGTAGTGCAAACACTGCAAATGTTGCGAACACTGTAAACATTGCAAACAAAGAAAAAGAACAACAGCAAATCCCTGTTGCTGCAGCTATGCAAGACAATCCGAAAGTTGACAATAAAGATGAGTTTAAAGGGCCAAACAATGGCATGGAGCAGCCCATAACTCTCATTCTTTCAGGTCCGTATCTCGACCAATTAGAACCGAGGAACGATAGCGCTAGCCCACCAACAAATGCTTTGGCAAACGATCAATTAAATAGTGGAAGTCAGGCACGTCAAAATCAAGTCAATATGACGCAAACAAATGTGAAGAATGTAAATGCTTGGCTAAATAATCCAGAAGGCAAGAACATTTCCAGTATGTTGCCAAACGAGATGTTTGGAAATGATGACGACAAAATATTGATTGGAGGAGGAGGGAAAACTGTTAGACCAGCAGCAGCAGCCGAAGGTGCGTTCAAAAGTCAAGAAGCTGCCTCAGGATTGAATGTACTGTTAAAAACCCCGGAAGTTCAAAACCCTGCCTTTTTGGTACAAAGCAAAAATACATCCCCTTTAAAGATTTCGCCAATAAATCGTTTAGGAGTGGAAGCCATGCCAACGATATCCGTCCTAAGTGGTTCTGGACAAAGAGTTGACTGCCATGCATTACCTGCTGGGAGCTCTTTAACACTGTTGAGATGTGGACCAAATGGTCAACGCATAGTTGGTCCAACAGTATCAACAATTTCAAAGGCTCAGGTAGCAAGTATGTTGAACCTCCAAATGAACGATATGCCTCCACAGAACCCTGTACCACAACATCGGTTAACAGAGCCAGATGTTGTACAGAATCTAATGGGAGCACCTGAAATACGGATGAATGACGAGCCTCTATCAAATAACCAACGCGAACCAAAGAAACAGGAATATGGATACGGCACGGTAACAGACCCTACCCTCTACCACAAAATGAGCACAGACATAAGAGATTATCTAGATAAAGAAATTGATGATGAAAAGAATATGATTCAAAACCTTCTTGTGGGAAGTAGTTCACCGAGGGCTTCGCTTCCATCTCAAAATAACGACGACACAGATGATAGTCTTCCCTTTGGGTTCGCATACATTCCCGGTGCATCTGAAAGCAGCTTGTACAACACAGAAGTAAAAAACCAACAAATGTATCAGGGATTCCCGAATGAGTATATAAACACCTTGTCAAATGTAGGTACCTCAAGGTTGCCCCATAAGATGTTTCGATCAAGATCAAGACATAGAAATACCAGGAGATCCCAAATTAAAAAAGCAAATAGAAAACTAGGCCCTTGGAAACGTCGAAAATCGAGCAGAAGCAGAAAAAAATCTCGTGAACACCCTGTGAGACACTGGAGTTTTGGAGGGATGTTTCCGCCTACTTTGCCTTTACTTATACGTCCGCTTTATCCACAACCATGGTTGTTGACGAAGAGATGTTGCAATGATAACAAAAACAATCGTAAATGTTCTAAAACTTTATCATCGCTATCGAAAATCGAGAATTTGCCAACACCGGCCCCTGCCAGCATGAGTGTGTGGGAGTATCTTGGTCGAGTGCTGTGTAGCTGTCCCTGTTGTATAGAATGTTATGACTGGTGAAAAACTTAAGTTAGGCCATTACTTTTCTAGAAAAAATGAAGAAGAACAGGCTCTGCGCAGCCATTCTTACTTTGAAAATAAGTAAGTCGACTTATAAGAACATGCATGTCGGAACAATTTTTGTAGAAGAAAATAGGAAATAGGTTATCGTAATAGATGATCAGACGCTTCTCGCAGTTTTCCATGACACGACGTTTGAGAATCATGCGTAAATGACAAGTAAAATGTACAGCTGCATTGCTGTCTCAAACGTTGGCTCAGTTGTGGGAATTTACATTGGTAGACGAGCTTGAAATAATAATAGAAATATTGAATAATGATTATTAATGCCACCGCCAACTGAAATGTCCAACTCTGTTTGAAAGTGGTAGGGTTTTCCATATATGTTTTATGTATGATATATTCTAATTGCTTGATAGTAAGTGTTTATTTATAATTAGTAAGGCAATTGCAGCAAGAATCGTGGCTTGAAATAAATACATTGATTGTGTTGTTGCACATTAACCTATTTAGTACACAGATCAATTATGCATATACTAATATTTATAAGAAAATACGAATACAACACATTGAAACAATTACTATATTTGGCTATTATAAAATTCCTATTTAACAAATTTTACAAAATCAATCAAGTTAGTTAGACGATCAAAATTCTTAATTTGTAAAGCAAGTGAGACTAGCTATAATTACGAATTTAAACTGAATTAAATTAAGTACGTACTGTTGAATAATAATAAGGAGTATACACTTCAGAACATACAACGTAGAAGCTGGGACACAAAGTTATAATAGATTCTGGGAAATCACGTACATAATTATCCTCTAATCTGTTCGTCTGAGAAACACAGAAGATATGAAACATGTGTTAAGGCCTCCATGCTTTCCGTCAGTGCAACCAATGATAAGCATTTCACATGTTGTATTTCTAGGTACATCTAATTAACGTACTTTATTTTGGTCTCAGCTTCTATGTTCTGCGTTTTTGAGTGATTTTGCTGCTAAGTTTATACTGTTTATAAGCATGAAACTATTAGTAGCATGATCAGGATCTCATCATTACTCTTGACTAACGTTAAGTGTTGTAGATGAATAAAGTACGTTTATCAATTTTGTACATCAAATAAAAGAATAATTGTGTACGCTCACAATGTTGTAGTGACAAGTCAGTTTGGGGTTTGCTTGATTTTTTCTTCACTGTTAACATCCCTTATTTGGATTCAAAAAGCAGCAGTAATAACAGCACGGGACGCGAGACAGGGTTTGGGATTTGGAGGTTGGCGTTGACACACGCACATATTTAGAGGGGGTGTTTTAATAAAGCTAAGCTGTAGCATCGTATAACGTGTTGTTGACCCTGGGTTTTAAAAATGTTGAGATTTGATGAAATTGCGGGAAAATAGGTAAGGGTGGGTGGAGATGCAGTAAGATGTCGCATCATGTCTTGTCGTTGGTCACACACCGAATCGAAACCATTGTCACGGAGTTACTGGACTCTCTTACATGTGAAAACTCTTTTGGTTTCCATGTATACTGGCACGAGGCTAGTCAGTGCAGAACAATATATTTTCGAATTGGTCGCTATAGTTTGATACTATGTGTGGACAAAAGAATTGAATATATTTTTCATCGTGGAAACATTAACAAATGATACTTATTCATGAATGGTAAATGAAATGGTGTTACTGTTATATACCGCTCGTCGGGTCATCGCTTTGCACTGTAGTGAATGAATGGTTGTTGATGCATGGGTTTTATAAAATATAAGGTGGGATGGGATTGTGGTAAAATAGATAAGGTTGAGGGTCGAGAGATGAAGGGAGATGTTGCGCCATGTCTTGTTGTTGGTCATGGGGTTTAAAAATAGTGAGATGTGATGAGAGCTCGGGAAAGAGAGGTAGTGAGTTGGAAGTGAGCGCTGGAGGAAAATATAATAATAAGATGGTTGGGAGTGACTGTTAGTTCTTATTAAATATCCTAGGTCGGTTTTCTTTCAACTTTAACTGCACAACGCACGCCTTTGGCTCCAGTATATATAGGTAAGCGTGTTGCTACTATGTTTACTGCAGTAAAATGGGAATCGATCCACTTGCCAAAGCCAGATATATTGTTTATTTTTAAAATACTCTAAAATTGCGGTTCCGGCAATATCGGGAAATATATTATTTTTGCCGGTCCTGTGGAATGCTGGTCTCAACCGATCTAGT
Source organism: Actinia tenebrosa (assembly GCF_029948245.1). NCBI lineage: Eukaryota > Metazoa > Cnidaria > Anthozoa > Actiniaria > Actiniidae > Actinia > Actinia tenebrosa. Next base: position 11,086,828 of record NW_028292581.1, on the reverse strand, counting down.
CTAACTGAATTTTTCTTAAAGAATAAACTAGGCTAGATAAACGCATTTATTACCAAGCGTTAGCGTTTTGACAATATATATATATTTTTCATTTGGCCAACTTAAAAAAATCTGCGGATGTAAAATGTTTTAGGCGCAAGAAAATCACTCTTTTGGTGTAAGCCACTGAAGGGTTACCAGCATTCCCAAGAGAGTCAAAAGACAAAAACATGGCGGTCATTTTGGTGCCGTTACAATGGATACTAATGAGAAATCTTTTGTTAAATGACACCAATATGGCCGAGATGACGTAACGTGCAATCGAAAAATTGATTGTCCATATGAGCTGAAGCATAAGTAATGGAAATAAGTATGGATAATGAGGAAGAATCCAATACCACTTTCTGGTATATATGGTCAGCTGTAAACCATAAATGATGGTTTTAAAAAAAAAGAGGAAGACTGCATGGCAAAATACATCGATCATAACCGACAATAGAACGATCATCTAAGCATAGCGACCTCTTCTGGTGTTTCTGTCATCTTACCCGCAGAACGAACAATGTCCCTTATCACTTCTTGGTGACATTACATCACTAGAACTACTAGAACCACGTGACTAAATCTTACAACAGACGAAGACACAACAAAATGGAGGTAAAATATATTGAATCAAAATACTTTCAAATATTAGGTGAAATAGTTTACAGTTACTTTAGTTTGGTACTTTATATATATCAGACGAATTCTTGATTCCTCGAATTAAAGCCTTTGTTAACTATTGTACCACAGTTTTGAATTCTTTTTTTTTTATTTATTTTATCATTCATTAAAAAAAAACAATATATTTTTAAAAAATCTAACGAAGGAATAAGAAGATTAAAAAAAAAAAAAAACGTTTTTGAGTTTCGTATTGTTTGGTTTTCTTGCAGATGTATTTATCTTGATGAGCTTTTGCGTTAGATGTGATGAGTCGTGATTCTTAACTCAACCATGGCAACATTTACATGGATCCTACTGATGCTGTTTGCTCAACAGACTTACTGTCACTCGACAGGCAAACGTATGTAGAAACATTTTTGATGAAATGTTCTGATAACTGAACCCTTTGAATATACTGGACAGAAAATGTATAAGAATACTTTATCGTAAATTTTTCCTTATGCTTAACTCAGTTCCCTATTAAATTGAATCTGTCGGGATCTGGTAATGATCGATTTTGTACACTGCTTTAGCTGTCGCCAAATGAATATTTTTACTGATACGGCAGCCATCTTGAATTATGGGATGTCGTTGGCAAACGTAAAAATATTATAAAGCATAGATTGGCCGGGTTGCGTTTTCAAATAATTCGAAGTCTGGGTGTTTCGCATATTTTTCCAACTACCAGCAAATTCAATTGCATTTTAGATATGCTTCACATTTCCCTGACTTATGCACACAGTGCTGTAACCTCATACTATCCATATATCTTTCAATAATGTAAACGTATCAGTGTGCAAAGGATCACCAGGCTCACTAGATCAATTCATTAACTTTTCTTTTGTCAGTTGTTTGTTTACCCGAGTGACGGTGACAACAGAACTTTTGCATGATCATGTGCAGAAAAATAAAATTCCTTATTATTGTAGATTTGAATGATTTTCCTTGCGAAAGAGAAAACAATCAGTGTGTTATCTTTCTATTTAACATGACTGCCGAAATATTCGGGAAGGATTGGCTGCATTGGATGGTGATCCAAGACCATCTTGATACGCTTGTACATATGGGTCTAATTGATATAAATAGGCGCTTTCCTCCAAATAAAGTAAGCCTGCAAAAAGAATACACACAAAAACGTTTGAAGTTGATTTAAATAGACAAAAGCTATTTCGTCCAATGTGGGGCTCGAACCCACGACCCTGGGATTAAGAGTCCCATGCTCTACCGACTGAGCTAACCAGGCGAGATTAAAATTTTAAGCTTGTGGGACAACTAAATCGGGAAATTAGGAACCCAGAGAACACTCCGAAGTTTGTTGTGCATTAGTTTGTGTTTCAAAACTTTCTCGGATTTGGTTTGCTTTTCTCAGCCATTACAATCAGTCACGCGAGGGAGTGACTATAAAACTGGCAAACTGGGTCCGCTGTGTTGAGTGCACATTTCATTCACAGTTCATGTCTGATGCCACTCTTGGGAGTTGACTCTTTCATGTGTAAATATTTTAACATGTTTGCCATAAAGAACAATTCTCAAGGGAATGTCACGTGGTCTGAAATGGGCAATTTGCATAAGAAGCTAAAAAAATATTCTATTGGTATTATCTTTAATACTAGAATTCTATATTTAATTCTGCTTCCCCCCCCCCCCCCCCCCCCCCCGCATAATTAGAGCAACTGGCCCAGTTATGTTAGCTTATTCTATAGAGCAAGAGGCACTTGGATCAAAATCAATAAAAATTGGAAATGACTTGAAACTTACCTATATGGCCCAGATAGTATCCAAGCAACATGTTTCCTTCACAGTCAAAAGTGGGGGGGGGGGGGGGGGGGAATATCAATTTCATTCAGCATCTAAATTGTGAGCAAATGACGTTATTTACTCAACCCTATTGTTCTTTTCGCTTTTAACACAAAATATCTCAACAGCAAGTGGCTCCAAGGCTAAAATTTTCACTAATCTGATATTCATAATTATAATTGAGTCATATTACCCTGAAATACTTCAATTATTCGGACTTTCAAAAATCGGGGCGTTTTCATCCAAGTGCCCCTTTAATCCATGGGGTTGAAGGTTCGAGCCCTGCATTGGACAGTTTAATTCATTTTATTTCATTTTGTTTGTTTTTTGTTCTGACAGATAAATTGCACCACCATAAAAATGCCAAGAAGAGTTTCTTAGCTGATGCAATGAAAGAAATGGAATACGGCGAAAATGCTGCAGCAACGACGAAAGAAAGTATTCAAAATAACACCAAGGCAGTTGCACCACAAGAAGATAAAACCCATAGCAACAAACAAAGACAAAAACACACCAACAAAAAGGTTGTAAATCAGGATCAATTTGTAGCCAGGATTTTTCCTTCGAAAGTGATTACTGATGTGTCCGAGAAGGAACCAGACAAGGCGAATAAAAATAAGGAACACGGTGATGTGACACCAAAGCTTGGTAAGGTTCACTCGAAATTGCTTTCCACGGGAAATGATCATGAAATTCTGAAGAACAAGGGCAGCTTCAAAAGCGATGCTAAAGTGGTTCAAGATACTGAATCGCTTTTTCAAAACAGTAGCACGTCTTCTATCATTTCACCGTCTTCTTCGCTACAGCAAGTAGTAGTTAGCAGTACGCCTATTCCTACTGACAATACTATAGCTTCTAGTAATAACTCGAATTCAGCATCTGAAGAGATTGACATGAGAACAAACAACCAAGGTCGGCAAAAGAAAGAACCCCGGAAAAATATCAAAGATACCATTCGTCTTCTGCAAGCGTTTGTGGAAAAACTATTAAAGGAAAATGAAACAAATGAATCTAATCAGTCAAGTAAACCCAAACCAACAAAGAAGCAGTCAGAAAAGAAAGATGTTTTGAAGCAAGCACTTCCTATCCATGTGCATCCAGATGACGGACAACAATCTACAGTTATTGCAGGCGTCAAGTACAATCTTGCTCCTATTTATAAGATAAAGGCTAAATATTCAAAAGATGCTGTCAATGCGAGTAACAGCAGTAACTCCAACCCTGCACAGCAGCAAGAACAAGAACAGCAGCAAAAACAACAAAACCAAGAACAACATCAACCAAAGATACCGTCAGAACAACAACAGCAGCAGCAAGAAAATCAAAAACAACAGCAAGAAGCTGAGCCGCAGCAACAGCAACAGCAAAATAATACACAGAACAAATTACAGGAAAACATCGAAAAACTCAAACAAGAAGAAAATTTACTGCGACAATCGTTAGCAGAAAAAGAATTAGAAATACAGAAACTAAAGTTACAGAATCCTCCTTCTGATAACAGTAGCGCTTCTAATCAAGTGGTAGACACTACAACGCAGACTCCAAATATAACTAATGAAAACATGAAACAAGATGAAAGCCATTCAAACGACGATCAGAAGGAAATGAAGTTTGCTTCTCTGAAAGGGGTTCCGCCTGACCTTTTGATGAAGCTTAAGACGATTCTTGAAGAAAAAAGGGGAAAAAGCCAAAATATTGTTTCCAAGCAGGAAGTTCATTCAAGGAAAGCGTTCGAAACAGCGCGCAAGCTCGTTAAAGCTGCTCTAGCTAGAGAACAACTTTTTAGAGCTGAGCAAGACTTCTTTGAAAAGGTAAAAGAGATGATGAATAAGACTTCGACGGAAAATCTCGTAAACGAAAATGCAGATGCACAAAAAGAATCGAATGTAAATAACGAAGAAGGATCTATTGGAGATTATATCCGACAAATTGAAGAGCAAAGTCGATTGGAAGCTAAGGTACGAAGAACGAGTCCCTCCCCACTGCAAGGCATCGCATCCAACACAACTACACAAAGTTTGAATGATTCAATAACTGCAAAAGCAGGGCCCCAAGGAAGAAATTCCTCTCAAGATGCTGCGTCTTTAGATTTACAGGCTTCAGCAGCCAGAATTCTAAAGCAGCTCAACCGTACTAAGGGGCCTGATGAAAAGAATGTCGATGCAGCTGCTCACTTAGAGGAAAAGGTTGCTGAGCAACAAGATGAAATGTACGAGAAACTGATACGACAGACCCTTGGTAAGGGTATGGGAGGAGATGACGAAGATGACGAAGACGACGACGAAGAGGAAGGAGTTACGAGGAATATGAGAACAGAATATAGACCCGAAGAGGAAATGGGTCGTCAAGAGAACTATGGGGACTTTCAGGATACAGACGAGGACGCGCAAAGCAGGTCTAATATTAAATATGTGAAGCAATTTAATCAGAATGAAAGTTTGCCTACTATTGAAGAAGACAGCTTACTTAGTCTCAGAGACAAAATCAGCCGACCGCCAAAACAGGTCTACCCTTAAAGGAGGACAAAAGTAGTTAAAATCCGGAAATATAAGTACAAATATCATTACGCCCCATTTTCATAATTACGCAACCCAGACAACTATGATTGTGTGTTTTCAGTAAATCAAATCTCCAAAGGTCTGAGTTAGTATTTGTTTTTGATAAATGGAAGCCAAAAAATAAACCCAGACGTCGAGGGCAGGGTTGAGCGCATTATTATGTAAATGGGTGTAGCACTGTAAGACCTCTTTTACTTTTTGTGTAATGTTTACCAATTTCAGAGGACGTGACACTCCTGTTACGTTCATCAGTATTGTTTCTTGTTTTTACGTTAGCGCTAGGGAAGATAATGAAATAGTATGTAATAGTTATTAGATCATTGTATACATCGGGATAGTTATCTGATCTACGTTTGTCACGCTCGAGATCCAAACACGTGGCCACTTTTAATGTTAGTATGCGAATCTTTTTGTACACGAGCTTTTTTTTGCTATCAAGCTAAGAGTTCTATGCTTTGTGATTTTTTTTGAGAGCGCTCTGAATGTTAATTGTCTATTGTAAAGAAAATGGTGCTAAAAAAGTCCAAATAAAATGATACTTACAAATATAGCCTTGTATAAAATAGACAAAATTTAGATGCAAAACTCAAATAAGTAAGAAAATGCATAGACATAATCAACTACTTGAGTATAAAATAAAGGTTTTAAATAGAAGCATTTCAATGGTATTATATCATATATGATAGAGTGCAAACAATTAATCCGTGAAACACTAATTACTAAATAGTACAAAATAATGCTAATTAAACAATAGAAAACAATGGAATTTGTATGAAATTGTGCTATTTGATATTACTAAAGTTTCACGATTATATTGTTTGCACTCTATAATATTAAAATTGTAAATTATATTCGGACTACTTCAGAAGGATAGACCTACTTCGTCTTGGTGCCCATGAGAAGACAATACATATAAATATGGATGCAACCCCAACAACAGATTCCCATATACCATTTTTGAGATATGGTGCATTATGATTTTTTAGCTTTGGTACAAACATCGTTTGTTCGTCATGCTTTGTATTATATGGTGTTGTTTTTACCAAGCTAGAATTTTACAAAATGCTGCTGCAAAGAACATTTTTCTAGCGTAACACCATGCACCTTTTAGATCTTTTCAAAAAATCGATAAAAACCAACTAGAACCAGTTCTTGCACAACGTATCATTTTTTCGATCTTGAATACGTATGAGATGGATGGCTGGTGCTTGTTTATTAAATTGGGCTACCTGTGCCTTCAAATTTGTTATTCAAAAAAGGTTTAAATCGTGCATTAAAAGACAAGGAAACAATCAACATATTTTGCATAAGCCAGATATACTACCATCGACAATCAAGGAAGGAATATAGAGGAATGCTGAAAAATTTATCATAGAAATACGAAAAAGCTGTTTAAGAAAAAAACAACACAAACGAGCCCAGAATTCCTACATTTTCAGTACTGTGACTATGATCACTGTACTTTAGTTCATAATGAATTCTTACATCAGTCGTTGTCTTTGAATCGAGGATTGGACTCTACGAACGTATCATTCGAGTTACGCCAAGACTTTGATTTACCTCCATAAACTTAAAAAAAGGTGAGGGATCGAAATATCTATTTTTCTAGGCATGTGTGTTATATGCGATAGAATTCCTAAAAATCGTCGTAAAGTTCTTGTTACAATAACAAAATATTTACCAACCAACTCAGTAGTTGGTCCAACCATAACATAGACTGAACAAATCTTATTTTTTCTTGTTGATTTTGGGCCAACCTAATAATAATAATAAATTAAACCAGAACAAAAATTAGGTTTCTGTATCAAAGTAACATAAATTCGCCAATGTGCTATTGATACAAAAATAATATTTTTGTTGTTCTCGTAATTTTTGAGGTAGGATCAACGCCTTGTTTGTCTAAATTTACACTTTCCCCCGTTCGGAAGAAAAATCGATTTCACCCTATAGCAAATAAATTGATCTTATCAAAAATCAAAAATATTCTACTACAAATATACTAGTAAGTGAGTTCAAATCCGCAATAATAAAAACATATATTGGAAAAATAAACCAGTCAAAAATTAATTTTTTTACGTCCCACCTGACAGAGAGATAATAGTGAAGAAGCTGGAATAATAAAATTTAGCAGGTTGTGTCACTTGGACGGGTGAATTCCATTTTATTCATTGCCGGCAAATTAATTGTTTCACTATTATCATATTTTCTCAAAACCCCTCCGGTCTTAGCTTCGTATTATCAAAGCAAATCTTATTTGTTGGTGAAGAAAACAGGTGAAGTATTTTATAGAAAAGATTTGATTTATTTTACAGAATGATGGATTCCGAGTAATAACTGAAAGGCAGCAAATCTGTCCTTTTGGGTTCAGTCATTGGAAGCCATGTCATGATTCTAGTAGCCAAAATGGTTGAATTAGTTTTTAATTCAGTTGGTTATTTGTCTTTTTATCCAGATCAGTACAGCAGTTTTGGCTAGGCCCGGCAATTACATGGCTCAAATGTAATTAAAACTCCAAAATAACACCATGTGGCCTAAACATTTTGTTGCTGTTTGTTTGGTAGCGACTGTTGTTTTTGCTTTTACAGGTAAGTCATGGACAAATTGCTTTATCAACACGCTTAGCTTCGATTTTATTTCAGACCGGCAGAGAAAGAAATCGAGGGTCAGGGCCCAGTTGTACGAAGGGTGAATAGTGCTATCCGACGCGGGATATATCTTATCCAGTTGATAAATATATTGGATAACAGCATCTACTCATACACTGGATAAGGATTTATCGGTTGGATAGCGCTATCCACCCTTCTACAACCGCCCGGGCTCAAGTGTTTAAGTTTTTTGTCTGTTGGCTACAAGGTACACAATCTTGCTCGAGCAAGAGGTACTACACAGGGAAACTAAATATGGATGATCTCACTCGCTTTACTCTGCCATTCCACTTTTTAGGATGTGATCTGAATCTAAGTGTGGTCGGTTCAGGATTTGACTCAGAACTTTTATTTTCAGTTGCAGTACTATCACAGAATATATTTATACAAAACTCCATTATGAAAAATATAGCGTACTAAAGAAGGGGCCTTACGAAGAAATATCCGTTGCAATATAACATCATTCTAAAACTGAAATATTTTCAATGCCTTTTTTTCTGGATCACAGCTTTGAACCGGTTTCGACTCAGTTTAATAATTAATTGACGAGTATTGGCAATGTTATGTTTCAGGGCCAAGTGATGCAGCTCCAACTAAAGGTAAAATCCCTGTACTCTCTTCATGAATGATATTTAGGTTGAGTGATGATTAGAGTGGCTGTTACTTCTTTCGACTTAGACATTTGAGAAGAAAAAAGCAAAAACAACAAAATTCTATTCTTATACCAAAGCAAGTGAATGGAACAATCCCACCAACACATTACTGAGAAAAAGGGCCAGGAAGTTACGTTATAACGACAACATTTTCCAGGTGTCCAGGTGGAGGGTAAACCCTGACCTCCTGCAAAGCAGATCGTTGCTCGTCTAACCGAGCAAACTTATGTTAAATATTCTACAACTATACCTCTCCCTAAGGAGCTCTTCCTACACACGGTAAGAGACGTAACTGGGTACGAGATTGGCGAGGTAGTGGTCATCTCAGCAATACTTTGTTATTATCGTTATTTTTCTCGGTTTCAAATCTGAAAAAAAAAACCCACAATACTTCGCATTTTTATCTTATTTCAGGGTGTAAGAAAACCTTTACATCTTTGTCACAAGAAGCAGGCCTAGAAGCGCAAGCCCTGACCGATCCTGATGAGGACAAGGTATTTCATGCCAACAGCATAGATGAAATAACACTCATGAAGAAGAAATCCAAAGTAATGGAGAAGAGGAGTGATGATAATGATTGTGAAGGTGAAGATGTTGAGAATGGTGCAAAAAAAGGGAATGTAGTGCATCAAACTGTCAAACCGATTCCAAAATCTGGCATCATCAAACTCGATACTAATAAACCCGACAAATTTGTGGAGAGCATTCAAATAGATGCAAATGAAAACAGTGATAAAAAAGTCAAGAAATCAAGTGCTACCGGTTTCATCGATCCTCTAGTCGTGCAACAAAAACAGAGAATACAGACTTTGCAATCAAGCATCCACAAGAATCTCGTAAAACTCTTCCACCACCTAAAGCACACACATCCTCTTAACACTTTAGATGATCAAAAGGAAGTGGCTCAAGCTAAAGAGGCATTAATTGCAGATGCTAAGAGGATGACTGCTTTAAATCATGAACGGTCACCTGCCGAGAACTTCTTGAGTGGACTTAGCAACAATACGCTTATATCAAAAATGCTTAAAAACAAGAACAAACCTAATATAGTATCCTTAGACAACCCTTTGGGGAATGCTACTAAAGTCAACACTAGCAGCAGTGAAGCAAAAGCTGGAAGCAAGGAAGACTCGAGCTTTGAAGTCAAGACAAGTGGAGAAGCAGAACCACACGGTAACGAAGGAAGTTCGAACGTTGAAATAAAAATTAGTGGAGATGTGAAGCCCAGCGGGAATAACAGTAAAAACATTGAAGTTAAAAATGATGATCATTCTAGTTTTAGTGCTGAGGAGGGGAAAAAAGCTAGTAGCCAAGGAAGTTCTGGTACTGAGATAAACTCCAGCGGTAATTTAGATAGCATTGATCTTGCTATGAAGAGCAGCAATGACAAACCAGAGGAGAACGCAAACAAAGTGAAAAAATTAGACAATAATAAGTTCACTGTGAGTGAGAATGACTCATCTTCAAATCCTAACGAAACTGCAAAACTTGGAAAATTTAGCCTTGATAAGAAGGAAGAAAATGTTACGAAGCTTAAAGTCAAAGAAGTAAAAGAGAAAGAATCTGATGAAAACCCGAACATCAAACACGATCCCTACGCTGAAATAGCTGCGAGTCCGGACGATCCAAAGATGCCCCCAAACGTCAAGCTTCCCAAAGAAGGTCCATACATTCCTGTTGGTATACCAAAGAATGATGATGATGATGATGATGAAAAGGAAACGGAAAAAGAGAAGGATAGAGGGCGTGGCGGAGGAGGTGGAGGTGGTGGAGGAGGAGGTGGAGCTAGAGGTGGTGGTGGAGGGGCTCCCTTCATACCACCGCCAGGTAAGATATATTAACGCATGTCAATCTCATTCATTTAACCCCATTAGGTTATTACTTTACTTTGGACAACTCTCGAAAGCAAACTAATTTAATTAGATTAACGTATGTTTTCGGGTAAAGGAAACAATGTTGTTAACTAAATCGCCTTGGTTTAAAAATGATATAATTAATTTTAAAAGATAAATGCTATTTTTAAATAACATAATTGAAGATACCTGTTCATGTTTGCAGAGTTCAGATGATATTGATGGAGGCGTTTCGTTAGTCTATAGTAAACTTTCATTGAAAGCTCTATTTAGTATTCATAATATGTGTCTAAGATGATTAAATTGTGTTCTACTGTGTTTTGCAGCGGTCTGTTTCTGCCCTCCGTTCCGGATTTAGGCTAGGGTATTTTTTTCTCCTCGACCAGCCTGCCATTGGGCTTTACGGAGAGAAAAACAACAGCCCCTGTTCGCGGGGTAGATGTGATTTAATACTGTTTATTTGAATGTATTAATAAACAAAATGCCCCCTTAAGAAATTAGTATTGTGCACGTGGGCTTACCACTGTAAAGCCTAAAGATATTACCCCTGCTCAAAAGTCTCAATTAGAAGTGACCTATTATAGCAGCGTTGCTGGCTTTAGTGTTGAGTCTTGTATTATTCTGTTTAGGTGACTTTGCAGGACAATCTGAAGCTCCTGGTCAAAATGACTTAAGTATGGAAGGTGTGTATAACATTACTACCATTATCGTCGACTTTCAACTTGAATTTCAACTACGGCCAATCAAAGAACTGCGATAAAAAAGATATTTTGATGCCCAGGGATATTAAACTAAATTAAAAATTTTAGAGAATTACAGGAATAAAATCTTTAATTCAGTCAAAAATCTTTCTTAAGATATTTTTAAATATATTTCAGTTCCTTGATTGCAATTGACGGGCGGCGAAGTATGCTTGTTGCCCAACGAGGTACATCGTATAAAGCTTCGCGGGTAGCCCTTCAACGATAATAGTAGTAATTGCACTTGTTGATTCACTTATAAAAAGTATTACTTGCTTTGACAACAGCAACAAAAATGTCTCAAAACTTTAATGTTCTTAATTGTCACAGTGCAGCGTTGGTTAATTTTTTGCTTCTTAATGGCAAACCATCCCAAACCTGAGAGCAGCTCTTTTAAATAATTTATCTACCTCGCAGGTAACGTCAACCCTGATCTTGCTGACAAAGGAATATTGAATTCCTTTCGAACTGAAGCCATACAGGCTCAGCTACAGGACCAGATACAGCAGCAAGCACTAGAAGGACAAATGATGCATGGAATGAATCGGATGATGGGTAGAGGAAGGATGGCAAGTGCATTTGGTGGTGGTAGCTTAGATGGGCTAGGTGCAGTGGGAGGTATGGGAGGTATGCATGGAATGGGGGGTATGGGAATGGGTGCCATGGGAAGTATGGGAGCCATGGGAGGTATGGGAGCCATGGGAGGTATGGGAGCCATGGGAGGTATGGGAGCCATGGGAGGTATGGGAGGTATGGGAGGTATGGCAGCTGGTATGGATGGTATTGATGGCCCACGTATGGGAGCCATGGGTGGAATAGGTGGTATGAATGACATGCCGGGTGGCATGGGAGGTATGGCTGGTGGTATGCCAGGAGGTATGGGTGGCATGGAAGGTGTAGGTGGTATGGGAAGCATGGGAAGCATGGGTTTTGCGAGAAGTATGGATGGATATGGTGGTATGAATGGCATGAATGGCATGGGCAGAATGCCTGATATGGCAGGAGATATGGACTTTGATGAAGGAGCATATGGACGAAGAGACTTCATGCCAGAGGAACCACCATCTTATGGTGGGCAATACGGATACGACGAAAGTCCAAGGTATCCCTCCATGATGGAGGAGACAGGAGTGAGTAGGAATACTGTACCTGCACGATATCCTGGAGCTGACGAAATAAAAAGGTCTCGTAGACCAATGTACAACCCAAGATACTTTAATGATGACGACGATGACGAAGGTGATGGACCTGAAGGTGACTACCCTGAGGCTGTCGCAGCAACACAACGAGACAGAGCACCTGAGCCAAGCAGATACGAAGATCTCCAGGCCAACGATTATGACCCTGATGAAGAATACGATTCCGAAGACGAAAGAAAAACAAGAATAGCAAAAGTAGAAAAACTCTCCAAAATCAAGACAAAAAGTTCTAAAAAGAAGCTGCATTAAGACTGAACCACGTTGGGTATTCAGAACACTAATCTACAGAAACTGTGACCAAGTTTAAATGACGGGTATAAAGTAAAAACGTACGGAGAGATAATAACATGAGAAGGACTATAGAAACGACGTTTTCTCAAGAGCGATGTGATATAGTTTTAGAATGAATTTTCTTGTCATATTCACAGGAGAAAAAAAAAAAAAAATTTTCAGAGAGTGTACCTTTTTGGAATTTATCACTGGATAAGTGTTTTGAACTTTTGGTTTGTATGTTTTGGTTGTATTGAATGACTGCTGCTAGGTGTTAGTTAGTTAGGTGTAAATATAAATATACATACATTGTCAGTGTATACAATACTGTGTTAGAGTGGTTTTATTTGGCCCGTCAAACAAAGTTTTATTATAATTAGTGAGTAGTAGTCAAAGTAAAAAATGAAAACAAAACAAAAAACAAAAAACAAAGAAATTTGTTTCCTACTATTTATTACGTTGACTAATCGTTCACGGGCGAAGTAAAACCAAACTCATTCATTGTTATGATTCTTTGTGACAGAAGCGTTTATTATCCAAGAAAAACTCCCATGATTATTTCCAAAGAATGAAAAAAATTGATAAACTTTAAGACATGAGTAAAAGCTTCATGTCAGATGCCGTGAGAAAACCCGTTACCAATGAAGATACAATGTATCTGAGTTGATAAAATGCAGCATATACCTGCATACTGTGCATATACCTCTGGCATGGCAAATACAGCTCCATTCGTAGAACAGAACAAAAGAATTTCAATCTCCTGAAAATTGGAAACCTATATGTTTGTTCTCCAAATTGAGCTGCATTTCCGGACGATGTCTTGCAAGGCATTACCAGAAATCAGGGACAACATGGCGGACAATCTAATTATTCATACTTTTTCTGGCCCTTTAAAAATAGTCGTCCAATAAAGAGATTTGTATGGAAGGATTATTTCAATACTGGATAAAATTTAATGTACTTATAGTTTTATTTGTCTAGTGTTTTACAAATACTTAGTGGTTCTTCACTAACAACTTGGAGAGAAAAAAAGTCCAAAAGTCTATGTTTTCCTTCGGTCAAACAGGTTATTGATTATAAAAGGTTTCTTGTGAATGAATTCCATACTTCCTTGTAATTGCCTTTATGATTCTCCGCAATAAAAATATAAAATTGCTCTGCACAAAGGACAAAGTCAAAACCTGGTGTTCAGGATCGATTATTTAGATATCAATGGTTTCATTTACCTTCTTGAAAAGCAATTCCTTCTTCTTTCTGTTCGGTCAAACATCCATCAATATTACAGCATTTTTTTCTCCAAAATATACGTAAAATTTTCAAATATCTTGGAAAAGAAAGCACCATTTCGTTTGTAAAGAAAAGAACTCTTGATGTTTACCTCAGCCGCCATTTTTGAGCTTAGAAACCAGGCCATATTTGAGTAAAAAGTGTTGGTATTCCTGTGTTATTAGAGTGAATTTCGCTCCAATATTTAGATTTTCAAAAATGATAACTCTCAAAAAATGCCTGATAGTCTCTCTCCTTATATGAAACAGTCATATGACTGGAAATTGAAGTTCAACTCTGAAACACTGAAAAACTGCAATTAAAGAAAACCTGCAGTAAGCTTTGGTCGCCTTATCCACCAAAGGCTTGGGAGATCCTACGTAGCAAGAATTTGACGTAAATACAAATTCATAAAGACACAATGAATCGCACATACTACAATAGATCGAAGGACAAAAGGATACAATAGATCTTCTGATTACATTACATCAACTGAGTGCTTTTTAGGCTCTCCCTTTACAAGTCCTGTCTTCGTAAGTCTGTTTTGGGAACCAAAGTGCTGTACAGCGCATAAACCAATCAAAGCTCGTGAAGTGAGCGTTCATGCTCATCCAATCAGAATGCTTCAAGTTCATGGCTTGCATTAATAGTAAGGAATACAGTCCAAAATCTGTTTCAGGTGCAAGAACTAAGGGGGCTGTCACTATTAAATTACATATAAAACCTAACTCAATATTTTCAATATTGATTTTACACGAAGCTGAGTGGTACTATTTTATCTCCAAGATTCATCACATTCAAATATTCACTTCATGTAGAATCAATAATGAAAATATTGAGTTAGGTGTCATAGGTACTTTAAAAATCGCGGATGGTTACCATAATAAGTGACAAAATATCTTATAAAACTGTAAACAATTTTATTATTTTTATTTTATAAAACCTCTATATCTTTTTTACTCCTTCCCAGCATTGCATTTCTTACAGGAAACTGACATTTATCGTACAGTTGATTATCAACTATTTTGATTTGTTTCTACATTTTTCGCTTGTCAGCTGGGCTATGTTTTCGTATTTCAGCCTTTCCCAAGATAGCATCCCCCCAAAAATACCGCCAAAACGTCAAATTTTCGTTAAATTGTTCGTGTGCAAACCGTGTGCAAAAACTCATCTCAATTGTAATGAATTGTCGTTGGATAGATCCACGTTACTGTAACTTTCATCTTCTTCAATACTACCACTGAACATAGTCAATTAACTATGCACTGAAGTAAATCATACTCAAGGGAATGACACGTGTCTAGAAGAGGAAAGCATTACGCCTATGGCATGGTGTCTTTACTGAACTTATAACCTTACAAGAAAGTTATTATTTGTCGCCTAGCCAGATGTCAAAAATTGATCGCCAATCAGATTTCTTAAGAACCAATTGCACTGCAAAAATTTTACAGATTGAAGTTTGTAAAACGCTAAGACTTTCGTTACACGTCTTGCACGAATTGCAATCACACAAAAAAGATTCAAAATTCAGCGTCTTTAATAGAGACTTTGTACCATCACGTGATGGCAGCCATGACAGGAGGCACGAAAATATAGTATTTTTATCCTGGGAAACTGAATTATTTCTCATATGTAAATCAGATTAAACCTGATTCGGATTGTTCCTGCCTCCTGCCATGGCTGCCATCACGTGATGGTTCTATACCGGCCTCTGTAGCCTCTATGCCGGCATGCCAAGCTTGGGATTGTATCGTACCTGTATGCTGCCTGCATTTTTATAATGTACTAATATATGTTGCATTTTATATACAAAGTATTTATTTCCCGATCATTTTTAGATTTAGAGGAGGTAACGGCCCTGCTGCCTTAGCCATCCTGGTCACCGCGTCAAACAAGTATTTCTTTTGCTCTTCGTACGATTTGTCCTTGTGCTTGCCCGCAAGAATCATAGCCGCTGTGTTGGCATGTTTCTTGTACTCGTCCTTCATGGTATACATACCACATATCAGCTTATCATAGACCTTCTTGTCCTCGGCCCATTCATCTGGTTCATTTTTCATGTGTTTTTTCCATGAACAGATTTTATGTAACCGAGTTGTTTTCTTGGTTCCTTTGATGGCTTTTGCCGCAGCAGCTGAGGAAAATAAGAAAAAAATAAGCCATTTGAAGATAAAATATTCTCACCTGAAAAGCATCAGTGGTCGGTTTATGTTTGTGCAAAATATCTTTAATATACACCCTACTTTATTTCAAGACAGCAGCGGTCGTAACAGTTAGCGCGCATTCATTCAAGATTCGTTATCTATCTGAACTTCCTACTGCACTGGTTTTGCTTAGAGAGTTGAATACTAGTTTTGAAATAAAAGTTTCTTCAACCAACCAAAATTGCTGGTTTTATTACAGTGCACGCACTAAACCCGTGAATAATATTTAGTACTAATTAGTAGTAATTCAGAATCCTTAGTATTTGTTTTACGTGTTTAGTGCGAGCATTCTACTTAGCTTTCGGGCTGATCATAGTTGGATAGTGTTTAATTTTCTTTTGTCAACAGGGAAGAGAAGATGCAAAAAAGTTGTAATTTTTTTCTTTAACAGCAAAATGACAGTCAAGATGGTAATTTGTCGCATTCGCTTTTTAATCGAACTCAATAAATTAGTTAAAGCTTGACTGGAACCATGCAGCTTTAGAGCTAGGATGTATGGTTGATGACTTGTCATACTTACGGTTATCTTTCGGTTTCCCGAGCAGCTCACGAAGAGTTTCTAGAAAATCATAACAAATGCTTTTAGGATTTTATATTAAGATAGTCGACGTATAATTTTAATAGCGAGAGAATAAATTCAACATGAATACTGCTAGTATAGGTTTCCACTTTGTCACTCACATATACTATACCACTACATTCATTATTCCGTAAGCACAACTCTCAAATCACAAGCTGCATATTTTACGGAGAGGGAGAAAACAAATTAACAGAGAACGACCTGGGGAAAAATGTCAGAAGGGAAAGAATTCGAAAAACACACCAAACATTCTCTTTTTGGAGAGTCAGGGTGGTGTGGTGGTAAAAAAACGCTCGCCTCTTTCAACTCTTAGTTCTCTTTCTGACTTCGAAGGATTTTCTGGCCCTCCTATTTTTCTTCCCTCTATCAACCCTTCAAAGCTCATTACATTTTGTGTATTTTTTATGCAGTACTTACTGTATTCGCGAGTATTTCTATTATTCTTTATTAAAGCTTCTTTATCTTTATTCTTGACAGCAACTAAATATAGAATGGGATGAAAATATAATGTAGTCAAGCAAAGACTATTCAAATATCAAATAAACTTTTAAGTCATGTTTAACCTGGTGTTCTTGCCTACCCGTCAGAGTATCACCGTTGCCGATCGGAGGTCGAAAAATGATATACCGAAAGCCAAACAACTGACCAAAATTAGATCCTTGACTAGGTATGAAATTTGGGCCATCCATCCAGCAAAGTCACCCCGGTCCAATCGACTTTGATTGAATATCTAGGAAGTCCAATATTTATTTATTTAAAAAGATAAACAAGATTATCATTCAAACTCTCTTTACCGTCGTTTTGATTGGCCGAGATAACTGCAAATAACTGACTACAAAACGATGATCTGCTCATGCGCATTACGGTATAAATGCGTTTTGCTGCATATAATACTCTGCTTATGCAGGTCATTTGTAGAAGGACCGCGACTTTTAGTGAACAAGGCTTCACAGGTGTCTACCAGCCATTCAGTGCGGAACTCCGGGACTAAGATCATTTCCTTTGATCTATAAGACCGGTGTTGCTTTATTTACTTTACGCTCTACGTCATGGCTTTCATGTCGGTAAGATTACTCTTGTCGCCGGTTTTGATGTGACGTCATAACCGTCATGTTGGTTAAATTCAACAAAAGATTGTTTCTTTGTTTCTATTGCTATATCAACCAATATGGCGGCTGTGTTTGTTCTATCACTTTCTTGAGAATGATTGCAAACCATTTTAAATATTTTTTCTTTTTTTGTTTTTTGTTTTTTTGCTGTTGTTGCTTGTTGGCGCCACCATGAACTATTCGTCTTTGCTCAGTCTTAGCCTCGATCGTGTACAAAAATGTGTTCTTTTCTTTTATCAAAGGATGTATCATACAGTTACTGCGGAACAATACAAGTTGATTACTGTAAAATTTCACGGGTTTTGTCTGTTGAATGGCTGAAATTGTAATTCACAACCGGCGCCAAGGCTGAGCGAAAGAGAAATCGAAACTGGAGGGATTTTTAAAAAATTATATTATTTTTGTTAGAGAGAAGTGCTTGTTCAATAGCTCCCAAGGATGCCTCCTTAATTCTGTCAATTATCCTGATAGATTTGCCTTTCAAGTTTTCATACTGTTCTGATTTATCTCAGTAACTTGAATGTCGTATATTACTATCGTTTTATCATCGATCAGACTATACTGCTGCAAACATACATTCAACATGTCACTATACCTGTAAACTGAAATATAGTAATGAAAAAAACGATTAAAACTGCTTGTCTCTTCATAGCTAGAAGACCATTCAACCATGAAAAACCTGTTAGAAGAAAAGAGTAAAGAAAAATAAACTGACATTCGCTCGATGATCCGTTTGAGTAGGCATGACAATGTAGGAGTGTTTCGTGAATAAATACAAATTAGAATTACTTTAGTGAACAAACTTGTTGAATGAAAATCATGATACCATACGCTAAAGGGCAAATTTCATCTTCTGCAAATTTGTTTCACTTTATAATAAAACTGTATAACATTTTTCTAACTTCATACCGACATTTTAAACTCTCAGTTAATGAGTTACAAGTTTTATTGAATTACAATTCCCAGCGTAACGGCTCGAGAGCCGGAAAATTTTTTTATTAGAACATTAAGACTTACCATTAGTTGCATCCAGAATCGAATTAAATAAAATATTTTCGTCTAACTTCCACAGGAGTAGAAGAAAAAGTCCAATGTTTACAGAGCCATGTGGATAGCGAACAAGATATTTTCCTGGTTATTTTGGCCGGTCAAGTCAATATTTCTCGATTTCCTATAATCTTAGATGACGTAATGCTGATTATCAGCCTGCAGGTTGTTTCTCCACGGTGACTGCTCTTTTTGATAACAAATAAAGCAAAACAATGCTCTTTTATAATCAGATTCTTTGTTTTATGCCAAGAATAATTATTTTCCTTTAATATATTCGGACCTCTTTTTGTGTGTGAATCTGTTTTCATTTATATCCCTCGAAATTGACACTATTGTCTTCATGACTATTTATAGAACGACGCGCCTTCAACGGAGGCAAACGCGCATTCTGTTATAAAATGAGTCTTTCATCTGAGCCCACGGTGATTCGTAACATTGACGGGAAAATCTCTACATTTTTCATAGCAAGCGTTTTAATTAAAATACAAAAATAAAAAATAAAACATTGGACCTATAGATAAACTATATAATATTGGATATAATACTGGATTTCTTTTAAAAGAAGGACTTATTGTACCAATTTTTGTTGAATGAAACTCGACAAGATTATACCTCAGAACACGACTTAAAATAAATGAAGACATTATAGAAAATGGCATAATACGGCTGGACAATAGCAACGCCCAATAGCAATACCATAGCAACACCCTAAATCGTACCGGACTAAGAATTAATCTATTTTGATACCTCATGACTATTTCTTCTGGGGTTTCAAACTGTTGGTTTAATTTCTTCTAGTAGAAATTGTTTTTATTTTGTGGTTTATTATTATTTATTTTTAGGGGCGTACGGTGGAGGGGATGGTAAACCTAAAATTTTATATTGCTATAATCAATTAAATTGCACAAATCATGATTGCTACGAGCGAGTAATAAATACAGTAGCGGGAAGGAAGGAAGGACTCCATTGACGAAGAAAGCACGAAAGAAAGATCAATATTGAAAGGAAGCATGGGAAGGAAGGAGGGACTCAAGGAAGGAAGGATTCAAGGCAGGAAGGAAAAACAGCTGGAAGATTAGCAGGAGGACAGGAAAGGAAAGAAAGAAAGAAAGAAGGTTTGAGGACGATAGGTGTGAAATTCGAAAAGGAGGAATTTACGAAAGCAATAAGAATGTTCACGTCATTTTTGTCCCTGGTTAAGGATCCCGGACTCCCAGAGAAACCAGTTTTATTTCTTTTGTCGTCGAAACAAACTTACAGCTATTTCCCTTTTAAATCCTACTGGTCTATTATCATGGTACTTGAACTTCACGGGTCGATAAAGACTTAAAATATAATACCACTGCCAGTAACAGGTCACCAAACGATTGAGTGCTTACCATCAATACTACAAAGGTTTTCCGAAAAACGATAGAAAAATAAGATGTACATTTTGCCCTGAATACATACTAAATGCAATCTTTGTTGCCCGGAGAAATTCTTTTTTGGTTCTAATTCAGAAGTTTGACAAGCAAAACCAAGCGCGAATCGTTCTTCTTTAGAGAAGTGGTTTCAATAATTAATCACTTTACTTTGCTCTAGGCTTGTTCTTATAAAACTAGTTGTTAGTTTACAAAGCTGACGTAATAAAGTGAACATGACTTTGAGGAAGCCTTCCTGTTGAACGACGAAAACCAAGCATCGAAATTCAAACATCCAAGGTAACTACAGAGTTGTTGTTTTGACCTTTCCCTGCTAGACAATACATGTAGACTTTAAAAACAAAATATTTTGAAGTTAAACAAGCCACGAGTTAAGAAAGTGGACACGCGAAAACATCAAACGGGTGACGATCAAGTGCCATTGATACAAGACTATAAAAAAAGAAATGAAAACGAATAGAAATAAAGACAATATTCTACATCTTAAACGCCAGCTTTGCTTCGGTAGCTACAGACAATGTAATTTTAAAAAAAACTTTTTTGAGGATTTATTAATATTTTCGTTCAATGTTTTTTTGAAGCAAAATGTATTTATTTCTTCGAAGGACAGGTAACTGTTAATCTAAGCAAACAAGAATTGGGAGAGAAGGATGTTTTGGATAATGAAGGCAGAAATCTGGGTCACCTGTATTATCATATTTCTGGGTTATGAAGGTTGGTTTGAATCAAAATATGAACCATATACTATATGCATCTTTACACCTAATTGCAAGAACGTAAATAAAAAATTAAAAAAAAAACGAAAACTAATAGGACTCAATAACTAATAGGACTCAATTATTTTTTAAGTAAACCAGGATTGATTATTTCATTGTTTTGAAAGTAGTGACTAACGTATTCAATATTATCTTTTTTATAGCATATACTAAAAGAGTTTTTCTCAACAATCTACTAGTAAGGGAAAATAAATAATCATAATTATTGCCGGTAATTTTTGATTTTTTGATTTTTATATGACGACCTTCTTGCAATTAGGTAAATACACAAACAAAAAGATATCAATATCAACCGCGTGCTTGGTAAAGACATTTTTTTTAAACTGCAAATTAACATATTTTGGACATAATTTTTAATCTAGATGTATAATTATTTACTTTGACAGATCAATTTGATCAAGTTTAACCTAGTAAAAATTTTTATATGTATTATTTATAAGATTTCCAAATTCAGTTAGTTAAGGCTGATGTTTTTCCTTGTGCGACTGAAAATAGCTCTGCGATTTTTTTTCAACCATTTAATGATCAAAAACTGAAATAATAGTTGTATTCAACACGATCTTGGAATATCGATAAAACAAAGAAAGAGATTCTTGGGTTTGATACACTCGTGATCTCACAAACTCGTTTCTAATCCGTGTAGCTCTAGACTGCTATCTTTTTAAAATGAAGCAGTGATGGAAAAAAGGCGAGTACATTCGAACCACTGGTAATTTTTTTTAAAAAACAAGCCGAGCCTGCTAATTAAGGCAACAACAACAATTTTTGCGACTTTGGGGGGTAACCAATCAAAAAACTGTCCTGAATTGAAAGGTTTTTAAATTGGATTTCTACTATACCTGCTTTTATCTGTACAATACTGATTATCAGTTTATTCTAAGTTATTTTTGCGTGTAAAGATCATCAAGAGTTTTGGTCTTACAGAAAATGTATTGATTTACGGGAAAATGTTTAAAATTTACCTTAAAATACTTCAAGCTTCTATCTTTTTCTGTTTTTTACTCCTTCATTTTATTTTTGGATACCAAACAAGGTATTGTCAACATTGTCTGATCAGCCTTCCGCAAAATAAGTGGGTTTTTACCCTCTGTTTACCCCCCAAAGACACAAAGTATTATTGGGATGTGAAAGTAGAGAATAACGTAACTTTTCGCTGGCCTTTTAGCTCGCACCTATAAAATGTTGTCCTAAAAAAAATCCACTTTTTACCAAAGACTTTTGAAATTAAGCTTTTAGGCACTTCTATTATGAAAATTATTAGTCATAAAAACTGGAAACTTCAACTTTCTGCAAAGTATATATAGTCAATTCAAAAAATGTTGTCGTCGCGACCAACTCAAGCCTACGCGACTGGACCGAAAAGAACTCTGGGTAGCAATCATTGAAGCCGAGTTGACTCCATAATTTTATCTGACTAGTTATGCCTGGTTTACAGCACGAACCTTCGTAGACGAGCGGAAAGTGTTGAAGAAGACGTTTTTTTAACGCCTTCATATTTCCGGAATTGTGAACTGAATCATAACATATGAGCGTTATATAAAGTTGCTGAGTGTCATGCATGACTGACCCTTTCCCGCCATTGATCACTTTTACTCTTGTACTATCATTGAACATTCAAACATTAAATTTGAAATTTGAAATTTGTTAAGTTTTTATTGCCTGTAAAAATGAATCGAAAAACGTTACATAAAAACCTCGAGTGTAACTCTGGGCCACGCTAGCTTGAATATTCCTGCCACGTCTTGCCTTGTCTAATGCCATTAATTTTTTTTCTTTTTTCTTTTCCATTATTGTTCTAGCTTTTGCTGCACCTTTGGATTCTGATAAATCAGGCGAGGAACAAGGTATATGACTTTTGATTCAACACTATTTTATTACTATCAAACTGATTGATCGATAAATATCAACATTGAACTCCTTTTTAAAGCCCCTTTTACACTAGCGATTTTTGCGGCGACTTTTGCTGAGATTTGTTTTTGCGATTTTGTATTTACTTGTAAAGTTTTTCTCAGGATACCAAGATTTTCCTAGACGAATGTCTCTTTTGAAGGATGAGACAAAAGATTTCATATTTCCGAAAATTGACAC
Source organism: Actinia tenebrosa (assembly GCF_029948245.1). Classification (NCBI taxonomy): domain Eukaryota; kingdom Metazoa; phylum Cnidaria; class Anthozoa; order Actiniaria; family Actiniidae; genus Actinia; species Actinia tenebrosa. The sequence continues at coordinate 11,063,938 of NW_028292581.1, read as the reverse complement.
AAAAATTGCAGCAAAAATCGCCGCGAAATTCGCCAGTGTAAACGGGGCTTTATAAGCACAGGGAACTCGAGTTTCGTTTTCTCGAAGTCCTCTGTTGCTTATTATCCTATTCTACTTTCTTGAAAAACTGAGAAAATTAGAAATATTTCTTATTTACTGCGTAGCTGTGAAAACTGTCAAAAACAAATATTTGACAAACTGTAAGTTTAGTGTCCATGTTTTTTATTAGATTTTGGTCATTAATTCAAGACTCAAAATGTTAACATTACTTTTATTGAACTATTGAATCAAGAGCGAATCAGTCCAAGTGTGACGGGACAAGAGTTGCGAATTCCTTCCCTTGCCCCTCTCCCCATGGTAGGGATTTTTTTCAAGGAACGTTATATGGAAGACAGGAAGCTTGACCACACCCCACAACACCTTCAAATCTCCTCAATCTTAAATAATGCCAGACTTCCCTTTTTCCACAGTGAAAGATGCAGTGCGCAAGGCAGAAGCAGCAGCGTCGCTGGCTGCAGAGGATTCCATCGCACACGGCCACAAGGCTGAAGCAAGAGTGTCGGAGGAAAAGGTGAACAGACTGGCATCAGAGGTCGAGGATGATTCATCAATGAAAGAAGGGCACGCTGCAAAGAAGGTCAACCTTATGATGAAACACCTTGATAAAAAGGAAAGTGGTTAGTTCAATTAAAAAAGTTTTTACTAAAATTGAAATTGGTAAAACTCCTCGGCTTTTCTTGTTAGAAATGGGAATGAACGGTGTATATAGTTATATCTCACGGCTAAAGGATGATCACAATGATCATTCACCAATGCGACCAGGGATTGACTCCCGAACTTAATGCGGTACAAGAGTAGCGTTAATACGTTGCTTGTTGGTCCTTACATTTGGATATTAGCATCAATGATAACAAAGATAGTGGTAAATTAGGCGTCATATGACTTTTTACTCTGTAGTTCCAATCCAAAGCACTTTGGCTCATTCTCTTACAGATTCAGACGACGAAAGTGAACATACCGCGATGAAAAGAATCAAGGAACACAGAGTCCACCGTAAACCAAGTCTCTCCCATCTGATGGGTATGGCTGAACTGGGAGACGTGTCTTCAAACACAAACGCGTATAAAGAAGATACCAAACTAGAGGATCGACTAGCTTTAGAGGCTGAGGAGGAAAAGAAGTACGAAGACGGCTATGGAGGTCAAGGATGGGATGATGGTCCGGCTGGGAATTCCAAGGGAAGCTGGTCTACGAATATACAGAAACAAGATGCTGCTGAGGTAATGATATGTAAGGCTGACCTGTACATAACGTTTATACGTAACCGTAATAATACAATCCGTTTACACTGAACTAGTTCCAAATTTGCTCGGCTAGATATACGAATTTTTGTTTGGATAGCTCAGTCCCGTGTGAACGGAACATCTAAACGTACGAATTTCTGACCGGTAAAAAATTTCTCCGGTACCGCGTAGACGCAGCCTTAAAACAACAAAACATCGCGCTATGAGTAATGGACTTTCTTTGTGAACTGATCTAATGTGACATTGATGAAAACGTTCAGGTCAATAGACTAGTTATCATCCTTTCTTTAACTGTACTCTTTGCAGAAACAAAGTATCCAAGCCCAAGTCGCGTCTGAGAGTGCGCATGAGCTGAATGAAATTCAGCAAGCAGTAGCATCCGAGTCCCAGTCTTCTCGCGGATCAGCCACTATGGGTGATCAAGGGGCTACTGTCGTCCAAGTAGGCGGTAACAGTAACGAAGGACAGGGTGCAAGGTTCCGAGAAGAAGAAGCGCAACGTCCAATGGAGACTGGTGCGTCGTACGAAGTTCCTAGAATCAAATCGTTTGAGTCCAATGGCCATCAGCAAAACGGTAAGAAAACTAAAAGCAAGTGAAATATTCTTTTGTACTACGCATAATTCATTGTCAGCATGTTGTTCGATTCACCTATCTATGTGTCTCTTTCTATCCGCCCGACTATCTACCTATCTGTCTGTCTCTGTGCTTGTCATGACATTTATGAATGACGGACGCTAACAAACATTCTCAGTGTTTGCCCTGTCTGTCTGTCCATCTGATCTGTTGTCTATTTGTGTAGTCTTTGTGCAAAAGAATTGACTGCGCCACTTTGTTATGCCTGTTTGTCTGTCTATCTCTCTGAGTTCCTGTCTCTCGGTTTTTCTGCCTCGATGTTTCGCTTGTTTGATTGTCTTTTCAGTCTGACTGATAATGCATGTATATAAAGTCATTTTTGCGCTCACAACCTCATTTTACAATTATAAATTAGAATGTTACTTTGACGCATGTTAATTGAGCACTAATCTAACCAGAAACTATCCTGTATCATTCTTGTTTGCATGCTTCTGAATGCCACAGTCCTTGCGGGGTTGGACAGTCCATCGATGCCATACCGGCAAGCAGGTTTGTCTTTGACTAACATACTATTCATCTAGTTATAATATTTAGAAGTTACAGCAACGAGCTTAGGCCTTCTAAGACTAAAACAATCCTATTGTTTGTAGTAAAACGCGCCATCCCATTTCATTTCAAGCCGTATACATGTCTTCCCCATTGTCGGTCAGAGCATGGATTTAATTTAAAACAAGAACATTTTTCTAAAAGCCTGATGATCTCACTACCGAAGGCGATGGAAACATAAGACCATAAGGAAGCCAAAGCAAGACAAAGAAAATTTTCTCTTAGCGCTTGCGTTGCTTTTTTCAAAGTAAGGACATGTAGCTGCGTCTAGTGATGGCGTTGGCTTGCGTCGATTATGAGAACCGTTTTTAAGAGAATAACAAGTCGCTTTTAATGACAAAGCATTACGCCAAGCTGACATGTCATATATGATTGATGTTTGTACGGGGAATACAAAAGCTCGCCGTACAACACTAAGTTGGCTACTGATTTGATTTTAACCTGTTCAATAGTTTTATAAAAGCAAGAACATTTAATATCCCGTTCAGTCACGACAGATTTTTTTTCTTTTAATTGTTTAACATGCTTTTTTGAAATTGCTTTTGTTTTTCGCTTTCTTTAACAAATTTGCAATTCTTTTTAAGATTTATCAAGTATCATAAGACAAGCCAGTAAACTCAGTCCCAGTGAAATGCAAGGACCTCCAAAGCAGTTTAGCTCGGAAGGAATGGGAAGCTTGAATGGGCTCAGTTTAGACAGCAATGGAGGGCAAGGCTTGTCTAGATTCACCCAATCAGAATCTATGGGCCAACAGGAGGTCTCCCCAATGATGTCCAATGCTTTCACAGGCGGCGCAGAAGGGACCCAAATGAGCACTGGCTCCTACCAAGATAGTGAGCCTTCCCAGAGAGATAGCAGGTTTACAGCAGGTGGTGGCCTTCAAGGCGTCGCTGGAGTGGAAGTTAGCAATATGCAAGGAGGTGCACCTTTGGAGTTCGGAGGAAATAGTATGGGTTCTCTTTCGGCTGGGTACGGTGGGGCCCAACAACAACAGCCTCTAATGGTAGGAGGTCAGGCGGGCGCAGCTATGATGGGTGGAATGCAAAGTATGCAGGCTCAACCTGCTGGAGCCAGTATGGGAGGTCTGCCACAGTCTTATGGAAGCATGGGGGGAATGCAATCATTTGGTGGTGCAGCCGGCATGGGCTTTAAGAAAGTACGACTTTATAATCGTATAGACCCTTTTAGCTTTGGTGTAATATTTTCCCGTTTCAGACCATGTGTCACTTCCCTAGGGCATCATTCCTTTATTTAACCACTTGCAATCAATCGGAATGCAGCTCAGTTTGGAGGACATAACAATAGGTTTTCAATCCTCATGTCATTTGTCCTCCAAATCAAGCTGCTTTGAGGACACATGCAAGGGGTATCAGTATTAAATACGACTCAAACAAATAATTATTCCCTTCTAAGACAATGACGCGTAGTCTGAAATGGAAAACATTACGTCCAAGCAGACGAGGTGGATTTGTTAACAAATTCATTTGTTGTTTCAGGGTTCGATACATTTCAAGACTTTTTTCGTTTAATACTCTACTTACCTCTATTCTTCAGCTAACTCCAACAAACTGAACACTTTACAAACTTCATAAATCCTTCAAAAAAATGAAAATTTCTTCACATCGATGACTGCATTGACTAATTGACTGAAACATTGACCATATCATTATTCTCTGTTACATTCACAGTCTACTATCGAACGACCTGACGACCAACAAGGTACAGGTAATTCTTGAACTCCTTTCTTTGACGACTGTGACACTACATCTTCATTCATACGCTTAATTTCCGTGAAGGAATAGACCTTTTAAATTAGTTCTAAATTAACGCTGTGTTCCTTGATTACAGACTCGTTTTCTCAGAGTTAGCCTCGAATCAGCCTTGAATGAAATAGGGTCAGGAACAGACCGTTAGATAATTGAGGGGTGGATTGTCTCAAAGCAATAAGGGATTTTAACTGTAAATCTCCCCAAAAATATCGAGCACCCACGAAAAAATATCGCACAACCTCTCCTTTCTGTAAAGAAACAGCAAGGAAGCACAAAAAAATGTGTGCAGGGGCCGTTACAAAAAAAAAATATATATATATATATATATATATATCTTGCCGCATACGTTCCTGCAAAACCCCCTCCAATTATACTTAATGGTCCAATCCTTAGTGCTGAAACGCTAAGGTAATTTTGACGCTTATTCATTTGAAATAAAACAGAGATCAAAGACAGCGAAAGTAGAAAAAGAAGATCAAAAGAAAGCTCAACGTAATGAAAAAGCAAAAAACAGTAAAAAGGTAACCGAACTATGTAAATGTCAAGTTACTAGGCTTTCCTTACTAACTAGTTCAATTCATTAATACATAATTATATACACCGCTCTCATAATGGCTGACAAGTGCACGAAAACGAGGTCAACCAGTCATTAGTTTACAATAGAAGATATAAAAGCGCATGAAATGCGTTTATAGAAGGAAAGTAAAGAAAAGTATAGAAATTGACTTTTTGTTCTTACCTGAATTCGCGCTATGCAATCATACTTTGTATGAGCAGCCTTGCTCAGCCTTGCAAGATGACTGGGTGGCCTCGTTTTGGTGCGCTTGTCAGCCATTATGAGAACGGTGTATAAGTCCATACTTTCTGCAGCACAATCCTTGAAACATTTTAATTTACGTTGGTCAAATTGTTCTCCTATATCGCGCCCTTGGTAGGCTAATGAATTCTTCTTTTGGGCATTGCATACAAATGGCGTATGTTTAGGTTTTGGGCAACATGAATGAATTGCATTGTAGTAAAATGTGCTGCTTTTTACTACTTCATGGGTGGATTTTTATTGGTTCTCAAACTCCCCTTCATCCGCAAAAATACATGACACGTGCGAGTATTTTCGTCGACTTAAACTAGACCTTTTTGAGATAAGGAAATTTTGACACGTAGCATTTTAAGGAAAATATAGCACACATAGCATTCTGTTAAGGACGAATTGGTTATATGATTATTCTTATTCTAATTTTTCCAAAGAGCAAGCTGGCTGGCCACCAAAACCATCATCATCACCACCACCACCATCATCATCATCATAAGAGACATTACTGAACTTCAACGTGTTCAGCCATGATGATGAAAAATTTTGTGTTATAAGCAGTTTCTAAGAGCTTATACAAAACCCATTGATACTGATCCACTGAAGCATTTAGAAGCTTACCAATGACGTTGGCATACTCAAGTGTCCAGCAGTAAATTAAACTAGATTCTCGAGTATGCGTTAGCGGTTGACTGACATATTAATAGACCTTTGCGTTATGACTTTAGTCATTTTACTACCACCACCAGAATGCTTATGATTTTCCCTACTTAATTGTATAACGTTTTGTTTCCTTATAACTATAGCAATTAGTGCTTATTAACTGAGCAAAAGATAGTGTGCAAGGGATTCTGGTAGTTGTAGTATGTGGAGCTATAACGCAAACGGCCATTGGAATATTAATGTAGTAATGACCGCAAATTTCAATAAAGACTTTATTAGTATATTATCTGCATGACGAACGGGACATATTTCCAGGAGTAAAAAAGCGATGATGGAATGGAACATCTTCAAGGGTTGAAATCGCAGGACTGCGATTGCCTATAAACTGGCCCCACAATTCCGCGCAGTGCAAGTGTTCATGCAATTTTCCCTTGGAATGCAGAAGTTAGAATTACTACGTGACTAAACACATTTTGAATGACATTGAAATCTTAGCCAATCCTATACGCGATTTATCATGGCGAAATACAAACCCGTTTTAAACAGAAACTTGTCTGCTTAAATACTAGAAAATAAATTTATATAGTATATCTATGAATAGTATTCAGATGGATGAATTAAAATGTTATGATTACTTATCGCGTCTCATCCGCCTTTCGTTCATAATATAAAATGATAATAAATTCTACATTTATAAAGCTTCATATACACCAATGGAATGTCGCCGGGTCCTAGATGGAAAAACAAAACAAGCAATCGAAACATATATAACTCCATGGAGCTTTACAATACACTCTAGAAAATAAATAATTAATAAAGATAAATATTTAATTTAATAAGAATAGTAGTTGTAAAAGACAACGTTTCGCTGTCATCTCGACAACATCATCAGGTCTAATGAAAAAAGATAAGATAAATCATAAAATGAATAAATAAAGCTATATACTAAATACATCTAATTACTAATTAAAATGCCTTGAAATAGTTCAATACTTATTTCTTAAAAAGTTCAAGAACTATGCACAGATTTAAATAAGAAAGTCTTTAGCTCCTTTTTGAAGCTCTTTGTGTCGCAAAATGTCTTGAACTGTTTTGGCAGTGAGTTCCATGGCGAAGGGCCAGCAAGGTTAGTTCACCAATACACTTATCCTAAATCAGATAAGGGATTTTAGGTAACGGGATTATTATTATTATTATGTATTTTTTTGTATCCTCAATCAGCTGATTTGAGAGTATCCCTTAATCTGTTTTCCGAGTCCCTCAACCTGATATTGGAGTGCAAAAAGTTAAAGCTGATATGCGCATGTCTATTATCATCTTATAATAGGCCGGACGAATATATGAATCATTCAAAACGCCTCCCACATGGATTAACACACCCATAAAATAGTGGTCGTTGAAATGAAATATCGTAATTTCGCTGGTCATAGCAAGGGGTTAATCATCTACGGTCTAGGGGCCGACTAACCTCTCCCTTAGGCTTAGGCCGAGCTTCCTGATCAGTCATTGGATAGCGGTGTCGGGGCCGAAATCTCCGGCATAGCCGTAAATGCTTCGCGCTGCCATACTGCGCTTCAGCACTAGGTCTGGAGGTATGGTCCCAAAATAGTATATAGAAAACAAAAAAAATATTTCTGGATGAATTGTTCATTTAGGGTTTATCCCAAATTGCCTGCTTGTATGTCTTTTTTGGGGTGAATAGCAAAACATGGGTTGAAAATTTATAATCCCGCTTGATTTCCCCAGGAATCCCACCGCAAAACAAGAGAAATAAAACCAGAAATGTTCGCATGCTTTCCCTCTCATGAAAAGAAATCAAATCCGAACTCTCAGATTAAAGTCACAAATAAGAGTATATATGTCCATACGACAACGGACACACGTCAATGAGCATACACAAGGGCGACTATGTCACATTCATCCATGAAGCAAATCTATTTATGGGTTACCTGTGGTAAATCCTTGGTCTTAGTACCCTCGCCCGATTCAAGATGGCGGATCAGTTCGAGTGGCCATGGCAGTACAACTTTCCGCCTTTTTACACGTAAGTTATGAACAAAATAACCACTAGATATTTTTTATATCTACCTTTATTTATACTTAAACTAATGCCAGACAAAAATAGATCATCTATGAAGACACACATCGATTGTATACGACTTTAGCTACACGTAAACTTAGATTTGACAGTCTCACAAACTTGTTTATTCTTATAAAGTTTTCCTTCCCCAAAATAGAATAACCTGGACTATAAGATAAATTTACGTAACTAGTCCAGCATTAGTTGAATCCCAAACGTTTAGTCCTATTCCCTGCGTTACAGATTTTGTATTCTGACTTGAATCTGACTGATGGATTGTACGAGATTCGGAGGGGGTATTCTGTAGCTGTTCCTTTCTTTTTTTACTTTAACGACTGTTAATCGTTTTTGATTGGAAATTGCAAGGAGAAATATTCGATCCCCTTCTTGCTGTTTTTAACACCGCCTTCCTTAATTCTGTGACATACCAACTCCAGACGTCTGGTGTTTTTGCTTCGAACCGTTAATCAAACTGACGATGGGCCGAGTTCATTCCGATCTCGAGCAACTGAGAAAGAAATCTCCGCCACTCTACAGCATCTTTTAGTTGTTGCTATGAATATGGCTGAGAAGTTCAAATAGTTCTTTCTGATTAAGATGAAACCCTTGGAATCAAAATATCATGTACATTTAAAGGTGTGGAAACGGTTGTCTCTGATTGGTTGAGCAGGAATTTTATTATTTTATTATATTCAGATCAGAATAAGCTCAGTTCATTGTAAGTCTGTAGTTGGTAGGTGGCAGAATTTTAAAAAGTGCTTTAAATTTATGTTTATTAATTGTTCTTTTCTAATTTGCTTTAATTTGTTTTCTGTGTTCAAAGATTACAACCTAACCTTGATACAAGAAATAAGCAGCTGGATGCGTGGTGTGATTTGATCTTATCATATTACAAAAACAAGAAGGCATACATGCTAGATGTTACAGAGGCAATGTCAAGTGAACTCTTTTATAATAAGAAAATTAATAGTATCCTTTTATTTTCATATGACTGTGTAGGTCTAGAAATTATTCCCTGTCCTTAAAGAAAAGGTTTAAGAGAAATATATTCAGTGATATAATATGTATGATATCATAGTACTATTGTAGACAGTTTAAATGTTAAACCACATTTACTTGCCTTAATGAAAAGGTTTAACAGAGGCATATTCAATGATACTGTAGCTTGTTTTATATAGTACTATCGTAGAGAGTTTATGTTGTACCACATTTACTTGTCTCAATGAAAAGGTTTAACAGGGGCATAATCAGTGATGGCATGTTTGAGGTACTGTCTTAGAACTTTTTGTCTCACCAAATTTACTTCCCTTGAATTGCCACTTGGCGCTCTCTGATGTGGTCCAGGCTCAAGCCCCGGCTTAGACTAGATCATATGTGAGTTGAGTTTGTTTGATTTGTTATTCTATCCCTTGCTGAGAGGGTTTTCTCAGGGTTATCCTGTTTCATCCCTCTAAAAAAAGCATTTGAGTTATGTCTCGTATGTTGTAATTACTGAGTGTAGTGGTAGTGTGTGTGGAAGGAACCTCACGGAAGAGCCCAGTACAGGCCGGGAGTGGCAGTTTTAAAATATTAGTTTGAGTTAGTTTGAGATAACCAATGGGCGTACAATTTTTTACTTATAAATAAATAACTGACATTGTGGCATCTCAAAAGAGAATATTAAACCTTAACTCAATATAGGAAAACTATCCAAAGAAGCATTAGATACTATTCTAGAGGAATTGAATAAAAAAGGTATGATTATAAAAAGCAAATAATCATCCAACTATCAACCCACTATTATCAACACCAACACCATTGTCACCTCACCATCATCTATCAACCATCATTATAATCACCACATCATCACCACCATCATCCAACTATCAACCCACTATTATCAACACCAACACCAACACCATTGTGGCCTCACTATCATCTATCAACCATCTTTATAATCACCACATCATCACCACCATCATCCAACTATCAACCCACTATTATCAACACCAACACCATTGTCACCTCACCATCATCTATCAACCATCTTTATAATCACCACATCATCACCACCATCACTCAACTATCAACCCACTATTATCAACACCAACACCATTGTTGCCTCACCATCATCTATCAACCATCATTATAATCACCCCATCACCACCACCATCACTCAACTATCAACCCACTATTATCAACACCAACATCATTGTCACCTCACCATCATCTATCAACCATCTTTATAATCACCACATCATCACCACCATCACCCAACCATCAACCTACTATTATCAACACCAACACCATTGTCACCTCACCATCATCTATCAACCATCTTTATAATCACCCCATCATCACCAACACCACTCTACCATCAACCCACTATTATCAACACCAACATCATTGTCACCTCACCATCATCTATCAACCATCTTTATAATCACCCCATCATCACCAACACCACTCAACTATCAACCCACTATTATCAACACCAACATCATTGTCACCTCACCATCATCTATCAACCATCTTTATAATCACCACATCATCACCACCATCACCCAACCATCAACCTACTATTATCAACACCAACATCATTGTCACCTCACCATCATCTATCAACCATCTTTATAATCACCCCATCATCACCAACACCACTCTACCATCAACCCACTATTATCAACACCAACATCATTGTCACCTCACCATCATCTATCAACCATCTTTATAATCACCCCATCATCACCAACACCACTCTACCATCAACCCACTATTATCAACACCAACATCATTGTCACCTCACCATCATCTATCAACCATCAATATAATCACCACATCATCACCAACACCACTCTACCATCGACCCACTATTATCAACACCAACATCATTATCACCTCACCATCATCTATCAACCATCATTATAATCACCACATCATCACCTCCACCACTCTACCATCGACCCACTATTATCAACATGAACATCATTATCACCTCACCATCATCTATCAACCACCTTTATAATCACCCCATCATCACCACCATCACCCAACTATCAACCTACTACTATCAATACCAACACCATTGTCACCTCACCATCATTATCTCACCTCACCACTGTCAACATCATCACCACCATGAACTGCTCACCATCATCATGGCCACGTTCAACCACCATCGTTTTTGTTACTCCATTAACACCACTGTGACTGCACTCATCAACACTTCAAGATTTATATCATCATTTTCCATAAATGGATCATAATGTACAATGTAAACTTCTCTAGCCAAAATTAAAATGAGCATTGGATGAATGAATGTTTTTTTGTAACTAAATTATATCTGGAATGTTCTGTTCCTCGTTTTCTAAAGGTAATCTAGAATGGGAAGATAAAACAAAACAAAGATGCCACGTGATGTGGAGAAAACCAGAAGAATGGGCAGCATTGATATTTAAATGGGTAAGGCTATGTGGTAGTATAATCTATACATCCCCTTGAAAATTAACTTGGAAAAAAAGCCAAAAATTCCATCAAGGAATTGTACTTTATTTGCATTTTTCTGTTAACTGCTCTTTCAGGGGTTGTTTTAGAAGTGGTCAATGGGTGCTATTAGGATCCCGTTATTTATATAAAGCAGAGATTTGATGATTACTGGAAAAAAGTAGCTTGCATGTAAGAGAGGAAACTACTTGGTGAAGTCATTCTTTGTCGTGCGTCAGCCTTATGAACTTTTTGATGGGAAGCTGCAAAAGATTGGCCACCCCCAACCATCTCTATAGTAAAGCTTTTACAGTAGTTTTTACATGACATGGAAAACTGGGGTCAGGGGAGGAGGGGGGTGGCAAATTGTCTGCGGTAAACCAACTCTGTGGTCCATGTGATTTTTACAGCTAGATTACAAATTAGTATTTACTATCATGTTTTAGATTGAGGATAACAGTATGACTGACACTGTCTGTACTTTATACGAATTAATGTCGGGCGACGACACAGTCAATCAAGGTTTGTACACTACTCTCTTCATGAATAGAAGATATTACTTGGTGGCACAAAGATATGAAGTTTATCTTCAAGTGGTGATAAAATATCTCACCAGTGAGTGCTGCGAACGAGTGAAGTGTCATTTTATTTTTCTGTGACAGAGTTTCATGGTATTGAAATGTGGGCTATTGTGATCAATCCGCACCGTACGGTAAGGTATCGGTAAGTGGTTGGTCGACACTTACCGACACCTTACCGTTAAGTTATCGACCACTTACCGACACCCTACCGACACCTTACATCTGGTTTCCGCCATCAGATTTCAAAGATAGCAAATAGTAATATATAGATCCAAGAAAAGACATGATAACCTTCTAAAACAAAAACCCCTAGAAAGCTTGAAAAGATGGTATTGACATGTGGATGATGAAAAACCGTTATCGTTATAAAATATCTCACCAGTGAGTGCTGCGAACGAGTGCAATATTTTTCAACACTTTTAGATATTAACTCCAGTGTCATTTTATCTTTCTGTGACAGAGTTTCATGGTATTGACATGTGGATGATGAAAAAAGCGCTATCAGTTCTGGAGAGTAAAGGAAAAGCCCAGATGTTTGAGGCACCAGATGCCACTGATGAAAGTGGATTGGGAGTCAAGTTCTACAACTAGTCTACAGATTGAATTCCGATCATTTTAGTGAACTTACACACGGCTTGCAATCAAAGTCATAAAACACACTAATTCTACAATCTAAATTGAGCATTGCGGTAATTCACCTTTTCGGCGCTAGCCGTCACGCGGTATAAATTGTTTTAGATTGTGTTACGGTCACTAAAAAGTTCGGACATTGTTCTCGAACTTCCGTACAAAGGTACTGACTTTAAATGAATTATTTACTTGGCTAATGTTTAGTTAGTTCTCTAAATACAAGTAAAGATCTAGCTTGATTGAAGCTTTTCTTACTGCTGTTAAGATAGCTAACTAAAGAAATCTACCTAAATTTTCTCTTTAAAGTCAGTGAATTTGTATGGAAATCAGAGATCGATGTCTGAACTTTTTGGTGACCGTAGCACAATCCAAGCTAGCGCCGAAAAGGTGAATTCTTGTTAGTTTGGTGTAGTCTATATTTTTCTTCTTTAAAAATAGAAAACACTTTGAATTATTTATTTTTGATGTTTAGCCTTAGATTTTTGATGTTTTATGGAATTGAAATTATAATGCGATGCACTACCTTCTGAATAGACTAAACTAAAGTAGTTTGAACTACTTCGGTGTCTCAAGAATGATTGTTGTAAATAGTTGCTATCGTGTTAAAGAGATTTGATTTATCGGAAAGAGGACTTTACGATCAAATCTGTCACGTTGATTAAAGGAAAATTGTAAAGTATCGTGAAGATTGCCCTTCAACGATGAATTTTTTAAACTAAGCATTTTTGCATAAAAGATATATGTGGTCGGGCAAGTTATACCTATTTGAACTTTCTGCATTTTTTTTTTTTTTTTTTTTTGTTGGTGGATACTATAGTGTCATTGTTACTAATCGTGACATATGGTTTACGCTGGTAATGCAGGAAAGAAAGTAATAACCAGGCTCGTGAATAATTGTCCAAGGTGTTAAAAAAAGGTCTTTATCATTGCAAGCTCACCGTTCGTCTCGTTTCGATGCAAACTACCTTTCAAGATGACGCAGGGAACTGTAAAAGGGACTGTTCTTGAAAAATCCAAACAAAATTTGCCAAATTTAACTTAGTTCCTTGAGGCCTATCGAAGCGCAACAGCGCCAACAATTGTGCTTGGAAATTTGTGCAAGTTAGCTTTAATCTATCATGATATGGTTTGCCGTAATAGCACGTGCCGCACCCAGGGCCTATGCTACTCGGGCTATGTTTTTGTGGTCTGTGGTCTTTGTACACCTATGTATTGCTATGAATGGTAGTGAACAGGTATAAAATGTTAATTTGAAATAAATTACACAAAAAAGTAAAAAGTACTTATACTTCTCGTTAGATCATATTATTTCTTATATATGTTTGTACTTTTATAAAAAGCTTTAGAGTAATATGCATGTACAATGAAAACATTTAACCCGTGAAATAAAAAAATGTCAGTCAACGTGTAACAATGAAATGGTTAGAAAAGGAAACAATGGAATTAGAATCTACCAATGTGTATTAGTTTCAGGTCAAACGACGTCGACTTTACATGAACTCATTTCGAACAGTTAGGTTCGGCTCATGTAAAGTTCGACGTTTGACCTTAGTCGAATATCTATTTCACTGGTTTAGTGACTTCACTCTGTCTGTGTATGGGTATTCTTATATTACAAAACTAACTGAAAAACTATTTTTTGTATGCGGAGTTTGCTTGTTGACTAAGACTTGAAGAGAGGCAACAAAGGAAGGTTTCTATTGGTGCGCAATCTCATCCAGGTGAGCTTACGCACGCACTCTCGGTTATTATTAACCAATCAGAAGCATTTGTGTTGCATTGCCAAAAGTTCCATGATGAATTCCAAAATGGAGTCGTATTTCGAGTTAACCTTTTCAAAATACGTCCTGAAATATAACTTTACTTTAAAAAATTCTATGTTACATGTACCAGAAAAGCTTCCTCTTGCTCTGTTAGCAGTTCAAATTAATAAAAACAAAGCATAAATTCAACAAAAGTAAGCGAAATCGGTGTTGTCTTAATTAGTCACCAGCCGCCATTTTGATTACCGTGTGACATTATGAAATAGGAGACTGGGTCATTAGGAACTGTTCGCTTTGACAAATAAACCTTTGCGCGCTTCGAGGCGAGATCACCTGGATTGCCATTCTGTAAATTGCACCAAAAAGACTTTTTCAGTTGTTATGGCTTCTTCACTAAGATGTTCGATGAGTCCAAGCCAAATCCCTACCTCTAAAAGTAATGGATTACTTCGCGGCAATTTTGAATCACAAAACAAAGATGCTGAAATGACGACCCCACGCGCGCTAATTGAGAAATATCCTAAGTTGTGGAACTGTCCATTAAATTATCTAATTTATGTTGTCAAATTGACTTGTGAACCGTAAATATAATAATGCGCAATTTCGTCTTTTAGTGTCATTTTGCGACTAAAGGGTTGTTATCATGGATCTTTCAAAAGTTGCCTTCTTCTGACACTAAAAGGGATTCCCATGGCATGCCAGCAGTATCACTGCCATTCGGCTGGCACCCAAAGGGCTTCTCGAGTCACTCGTTCTATTGCATTGTTCAGCTCGAAGTAAGCTACTTGAAGGTCGTCGTTGACAATAGTTTCGTCGAAGTAGTGACCATACTCCCTTTCCATAGCTTCTCCGGATTTGATCATATCTTGCAGATCGTCTTCCTAAAATTTATGAGAAAGCAAAATAGTTTGATTCAAGGGGTTTTCTTTGCGTTATCATTTTTTCTCCCCGGCCTCTACCGTACTCAACATGCTAAATTCAAAATTGGATTTGTGAGTGATCCGATTCTTGCCTTTGACCAATTGAACAGCCCGGACAGCGGTCCGATCAAATTAGTGATTTGGTTTTTGTTTTCCCAAGATTCTTCTGCCATTTTGGCAGCCTCTTGCTATACCTCTCTCACTGAGCCTTATAATTTAGCGACAGTGATGGTGACGGCTTTCCGACCGTTGACAAAAAAAACTTTTAATAACCTCGTGGTTCCTTGGATTGTTGATTTGGTGTAAATTTTTTATCTTGCCTCGAGACGAAGGCAATCGCATATTCCGTTGCACCATCAAGCTACTGTGCTTCCTTTTATCTTCCAAAAGACGCACCAGGGAAAGGAGACATGCATTTATTTAACAAATCCCTTAAGGCTACACTTTGGTAGGCATGGCTAGCATGCACTCCTCCGGTGTTTCGATTTATTTTTCTTCCAGGTTCTCCAGTTCGACCATTAATGGACTATTTCGACGATACAGCGGCCATCTTGCCATGGACCAAAACAAAACAAAGATGACGGAAAATATATAGAGTTTCGTGAGTTTTTCTTTTTTATGATAAATGTGATTGATGTATGTCGTCTCGATTCATCTTTGTGTTGAGTTGTTAATATCAATTGATGTCATTCAGTTACTGTGATAACAAAGCTTTATTTGCTCCAGAGACGCCTCATATTGGCTTGCGATTCAAGATGGCCGCCGTGTTGAAATAATCCATTACGGAAGTCGAACCTTATCAGTCATTTATTAGTATATGGCTTGGGAGAGGTAATTATGAGTCTCTGGCTTGGGATAGACTGATCAATCTCTTTCTGTGTGATCGACGTATAGATAAAGTATACCAATACAAATTACTATTGCTCAAACATACCTTAAAAGTTCGTAGATCTTGTTTCTTATCACCCTTCTTTATCGTTACTCGGGTTGAACGCAGTTTTTCTAACGGTGGTGGTTTGATGTAGATGATGTATGGCTTGTATTCTTTCTGTCTGAGAATCTTGATTGCCTGTACATCAAATTGTTAATCAGTTCTATTCAAATATCGGCATGAGGTCGTAACCATTCACCATTTTCCATACATTGATTCACTGGTCAAACACAAAGCGCTCAAGCGAGGCGCCAAAGTACTTCCAAAGGATTATTCAAATTTGAACCTTGCAACCTTGACTGAATGCTTTTTGCTTGACCAGTGAACCGATGTATGGAAAATGGTGAATTGCTGAAGAGCGACTGTCGGAAAAAGACTACGCCAGCAGCAAATATGGATTAGTCACGCTGAAGGACGTCACTGCAAAACTAAGCCGTGTCATGAGATCTGCGGTTAAAAACTTTTATGCCCGCCATATTACAATAACTCGATGTGTCACTGTTGTCAAGTGTTATTTTTTTCTTCGTTTTGTAGCCTGAAAATCTATAATTTCAAGAAGAAAAGTGACAGCTCAGTTTTGCCCATTTGTATTTTCTCGATTCTGATTGGCTAGTTTTTTTCACTGGGCCATGGTTCCATATATGGTCTGGGGACCGTCTCTCCCCTGATCCCTTGGGGCTAGAACGTTTGGAATATTAATCGGAGTTCTGATTAGTTCTAAATCAAAGATGGTGGTTTATTTATTTTTGGCATCTGGGCAAAGCTAGGTATTGCATACCAAAGAGCTAGGGGTTTGGCGCTGGGAAGTGAGTGGATTTTGGCTGCCCTAAGCACCCATGCCATGTAAGAGAAGACAAAGACACATACCTGTGGCTGTACTTTTAGAATGCAGATTTTTCCTGTCTTCAGGACTCGTTTGATGGAGTCTATTGACAGTCCGTACAGACATTTCTTGTATTCACCAATCTCGATGAACTTGTTATTTTGTTCGTAGTTTTCCATGGTTGTCCTGGATACGAAGCAGTACTCTCTGCCATCGGTTTCGTAGGCACGCATTTTTCTTGACGTATCTAGAAAATGTTCACGTCATTATTTCCTTGACCGTTGGGCTCTATTTCTTCATTTCAATTGATCTTCAATTTCGAAAAAATGGGGTAATTGAGTAGCTACTGTATGTCATGAAATCATAGTGAAACCATTTAACTTCGACACGATACGGCGGCCATTTTGCCAAGGGACAAAACAAAGCGAAGATGACGGAGTTTCATGTGTTTATTGCCTTTCTTTAAAGATCCAAGATGGCCGCCATATCGTCGAAGTAGTCAAGATTCGAACACAAGAAGCCCAAGCTAGGATTCTGTGGTGTTTACTAACACCAGGGGTGGAGGGAGGAAGAGGTTTTATACATACGGGGCACTGCTGCTGCAAATTTTTCGTGGTCACTTGCCAACAGTCTTTTCTTTAATTCATTTCTTCCAACTCCTCTTGGACCTAAAATCAATTGCAAAAATAATGGTCACAGACTATTAAGTCTAAATCACTATTTTACTATTTCAAATCACGTGTCTTTTATTATTATTATTATTATTATTATTATTATTATTATTATTATTATTATCTCTTTTGATTTGATTAATCTCATAAACCGAATCGAAATATGGCGACCAATTAGAATAACTATCGTTCTGGACTCACTAACGACTGACTAGCCTCCTATACATGTGAAAATGCTTTTATGTTTCCACTTGAACACGAGCCTAGTCAGTCGCCATCAGTGCAGAACAATAGTTATTCAAATAGGTCGCCATAATTTGATTCGGTTTATAATCAGCCTTCAGGTGCAGGAAAGCTTGAAGAAACATAATAAAGTCTGGGGCCAGGCAAATCGAAATACATAATTCCCCATGGCCCATTTGATTTAAGAGGGATTCCACATCGGTCTGCTGCAGAGCAGGAGCGTTAACAAGACAATACTCTAGTTTCGAGTTCTCTGTTGCTCAGGGTTAACCTCGACTTTGTGCAGAATAGTCACGTGTTCCAGTAAAGGTCCGTGGAATTTCAAAGTGTTTGTATTGTTGAAGTTGTGCATTCTTTAGTTTACCATTGGTATTTGTGAATATTTCAACACTGATTCGAGGCTAACCCTGAGAAAACGAGTCTGTAATCAAGGAACACATGCAGCGGTCATTTGGAACTCGAAAATAGCGGACTCCACGTACTTTTGCTGGCCAGGAAGAAAAGAAAAAAAATGTCTGTTTTGTTTCGATTGTTTTTGTTTTGTCCCACAAATATGGCTGCCACCAATCTCCTCTCAGTACCAAAATCCAATTATTTTTTTAAAGGTTCGTACAATGGTATTATACACTGATGCAGAAGTTCATAACTAGTTATGAACTTCTGACTGATGATATTATTTATAGAAGGAATTACCTATCAGCAGTATGGGTCGCTGCTTGTTGTTAGTCGGCTTGTAATGAACTACCTCTTCATACGTTAAGATGTTCTCAGCTTCTAAATCTGTGTAGTGGAATATAAATACTTGTTCTTTAGATTTTATTAGTCTAATCGATTAAAAAAGGTATTTACATGCATTGCAGCATAAGGAGGAATATGGAATCCAAGAAATACTGTAACGCTTTCTCTTGATGCAAGATTTGCAGCTCCATCACAGCTAGATTGACGATAGAAGATTGAATAAAATATATTGTACTTATACGCCGGTATACAAACAGTAATACCATGATTACCTCGGATTCTTTTGTCTTTCGAGGGCTTTAGAAACCCGAATTTCCCGCATGCATAGAACATGAGGGAAATTTAGAAGACAAAGAAATCCTTTGTCTTTTACTAAATTTCCCTGTCGCTTATATTAAATGTAGGCAAATTTAGTAAAAGACAAAAGATTTCATTTTCTTCTAAATTTCCCTCATGTACGTTCTATGCCTCGTCTCCCTCAGGGACAACTCAATGCCCCTGCAACTGAATCGCTTACAACGTATCCTATTTATGATATTACTGCACGGTTTCCATGTGGGACGCGTTCTCAAATCTGCGCATGCTCAGTCATAAGATAAATTGAAAATGACAACTTGTTTTTAGATTCTATTTTTGTTTTATTCCACACATTTTCCCTCGTTATTCGGGGAAATTTAATCACTAATTTCCCTTGTGCCATGGTATTACTTATAAAAATAGCTGTTTTATTACCTGCAAGATTGTTGTCAGGGTCTCTTTTATTTTTTCTTTTCATTCTTCTTCTTCTCTTCAATTGCATGATGAATCGAACTACACGCACCAATATAAAGAAATAATCACGTATATTCAAGAATGACTTCGGTGTATTATTTATTACTGGGCTACAATATTGGACAAAATTATTTGTTACAAAACCGCAATTACTTCATTTCGGTTTTATAACTTCAAATTAAGAGTCTCTCTGAAAGAGTCCCTTCGCTCCCTCTATCCAATGTTGTATCTTAATGGTATGCGCCGAGATTAATCAGGGGAGCCACCAGAATAACAATGCTCAGTGAGGAGGGGAGAGGTGGGCTGTGTGAAGGAAGCACCTGAAAAGCGGCAAGGACATTCAAAGTCTGTCATGAAAAGGGCAATGTAACACGAATTTTGCCCAAAATTGTAGCCAGATAAGTAAGAAGATACCTATCTCATGAAAAGTCTGCAAAATAAATCTAAACTGCAGAAGAACGTATTAAAAAACTGAATCACTTAATTCGGTAGCTATATATACTAAGGTGGTTGTCTTTTGGGAGGTGCTGAGAAAAGGGGGAGTCCGTGAAATCACTTGAGAGTGTTTTGAAACATCACGGCAACCACGACGCACCCACCCCCAATTCGCCCTCTATGTCCCCCATGGCGGACAAAATATATTTAAATCTAAAAGAACACAATGCTTTGGTAAGCCACATTTCCCTTAATTTGATAACTCCATGTCAAGCCCGCCTCCCCTTTTTAATTTTCGGCTAAACGAACGTCCGATACAAAGATCTCATGTGTCACAGTAATTGCAAGATGGATAAAATACTTACTTCCATTCTTTTGGTTTAGGTTCTCTTGCTCGGAACTCAACATTCGGTCAAATAACACGCGCCTACGAAGAACAATATGTTGGGAATTACCAGCATTAGAAGACAAGAAAAAGCACAAGAAAGACAACTTTGACAAAACAAACATACTTCTCTTGAAACTGTTTGCTGGGGATTAAACCAATCGCTCCTCCAGATGATCCTTCTTCTTTTGCCGCCTTAAAGAAAGCCAGAAAAAGATTGCAATGCAGTCAGTACACAATATAAGACTAGCGTTAGTGCTTTCCCATTTCAGACCATTTGTCATTCTTCTGATAATAAGATCCTTTGTTCAGTGAGAATGAGTTGTATTCATTTGTTTTTATGAATTTAATCTATAAAAACATAAATAAAAGATAAAAACATGAGAAGATATATACACTAAAATGTATTTTCTCGTGTTTTTCTGCCGTTCAAGAAAGAATGAAAAATACTCGAGGGAATGACACGTGGTTTGAAATGGGTAAACATTACGTTAAGAAGTAAAGTCTATTTGGTTGGGTGGCAAAGGCCCTCTGCGTAAATCAGTAAAACCAAGATTAAGTGCGTGAAAATTGAGCACTTTTTGCGTTACTAAAAATGCGTAATTAAAAACGCGTACTTTAGGAAGTTCTTGGAAAAGTATGAAAGACCAGTATTTTCCACCCTGCATGTTAGCCATCCAAATCATATACGGATTTTCATTGCTCCACAGGTAGCCCAAAACAAACAAAAACAGATTTACCTGCCACCAGTTTGAATCATCCTTGCTGACGACTTGCAAAACATCACCTTTCTTGAAGACTATCCCTGCCTCTTTACAAGGGATGAGATCATCTTTCATTGGATCATAATCGAATAGGGCACGCAGACGAATCTGTTTAGAACGAGTATAATGGTTCTAAGTAAAAAAAGGAGTAAAACTGATGGACCTTACACTCAAGGCTGCGTGCGCATTGAAACTTGACAGGGACAAAATCGAAAAAAAAAAAGATTCTGGGAATATGCCTGCGCAGCTAATTATGTTTGAAAAATAAAGTGCGCAAGGCCAATAATATACCTGGCACACTTTTGCCTGTTTATTGCAGGTTTGTTACTTAGGTCCCGTCCACACTATGCCGGATAAATTTGATTCCGCAACTTTCACACCGAAACCGAAAAAAAAGTGAATTTTTAGCCTTCCCGCCATGTTCCCATGACAATCATGACGTCATAGTATTCGAAAAATTCCGGATACGAAATGTTCTCCGTCCACACTAATGCGGCTAGCCGACGGGGCCTTAGTTATTTCCTGTGCTTCGAGGGTTTTTCTCCGGTTGTGCCAATTTTCCTCCCTCCAAAAAAAATCAACTCTTCTAACTTTCACTACGATCAGAGAATCAGGGCGCCAGGTATGTTAGTCACTGGCTGTCATTTGCTACCCTCGTAAAAACAAGGACGATTATATTCGTGATAAAGGCGGCGAAGCATGGAAGTATAATAACTGTATCGTGAATAGAATAAACTGCCAGACCAATGTCTATTTAGTTATAATGCTGGGATGAGTACATAAACCATTATCAGTCACAGTCAAAATGTATAATACAGTGCTCAATACCAGATGATCGAGGGCATACCAAAAATGAAGTTTGAAAATTGAAAATGGCGCTTACTTTACTTCCGTTCTGCTGCTTCCTATCCTCCATGGCTGGAATAACCTTGAGCATCACAGAACCGGAAGTTTTTTCCTTGATAAAAATGAAATGAAGAACGACAATTAAAATAAGATATAACACGTGAATCGGGTCATTTCTTTATAATTTAAATAATAGTGTTAGATGCTTGCATGTTGAAAGAAAATTTGGATTCTGTCTACATCTAATAGCCCCTTAATATGCAGCCCGCAATGTCCTCCACTGGT
Organism: Actinia tenebrosa; assembly: GCF_029948245.1. Classification (NCBI taxonomy): domain Eukaryota; kingdom Metazoa; phylum Cnidaria; class Anthozoa; order Actiniaria; family Actiniidae; genus Actinia; species Actinia tenebrosa. The sequence goes on along the minus strand of NW_028292581.1, from coordinate 11,041,886 downwards.
CATAAACGTAAAGCGCATTGGGCCGACGTTGTATAAATGCGCTATAAGAACCTCCCATTAATTAATTAATTAATATCTATCTGCACTTTGACATCATTGCTTGTTTATAAAGGGGACGTTGCAGAGTGGCGAAGAACGACAAGAATTTTCAAGTTTCGAATTCTCTGTAATACAGTTTTGGCCTCGATTTCGTTTGGAATATACGTTGAATATTCATGTATTCTAGTGAAGGACCGTGAAATTTCATGTTGGCATTGTTGGAGTTGTGCATTCTTGGTTAGCTTTTGTTGGTATTTGTGAATATTTGGATACTGATTCGAGGCTAACCCTGAGTAAGGTCCCGTCCACACGTATCCGGAAATTTTTGTATCCGCAAATTTTTTTTTTACGGATACGGGTTGCGTCCACACAGGTCCGCAAATTTTTGTGTCCGTATCCGCAAATTTTATGAAAACGGAAACGTGTGGACGGTGAAAACGATTCGAATACGATTAGAATACGCTGCGTGTGGACGCAAACGTTTTCGTATCCGCAAAAAAAAGTTTGCGGATACAAAAATTTGCGGATACGTGTGGACGGGACCTAAATGAGTCTGTAATTAAGGACTGAACACATGAAAGGTAATTTGGAACTCGAAATCGGGCTTTATACAACTGTTCATCTGCCTGTATTTTCAATGGCATAGGATACGTTGAAATTACGTTGAATATTCATGTGTTATAGTGAAGGTATGGTAATGTTGGTATCGTTGAAGTCGTGCATTCTTTACTATACCTTTGAGAATGTTTGGACACTGAAACTAACTATGCTCTGCAGCTAAATTGATAGCTCTGCGTGATATGTCTGATTTTTAAACATTTTATACGGTATTTGGTGGCTATAATTACATTTATTTCTAAGTTCTGAAAAATATAATTTGTTACTTTTTTTTTTGTATTAGTGCTGTTTTGTCGCCATTCAACGACCATAATTCTTTAGGTCAAAAAAAATGTTTTCATGTTCCTCTGAAAGGTGTTTTTTATTTCAGTCAAGATGTTTCGGCCTGCAGTACTAAATTCTAAAATAATTTGAGTTGAATTCTGAATGGTTTTTAGAATAAATTGTCGAATTCGGCAGATCAAGGGTATTCAAGGGTTAGTATGATAAAGTCAAACTCGTGCAAAGCAACGACATATTAGATGTTTTGAATAAATTGAAGGGGCAGGTGCCGTATCATATAAAGATTACATACCCTCCATCAGACATACAAGTCTCGTATTACCCTAGCTAAATCACCTTACCATAATGTCTACAACTTCATCAGTGCTTCTCCCGTTTACACTGGTTCCATTAATCTCCTGGATGACGTCACCAACGTGCAAAGTGCCTAAAACCAACCAATTAATGCAGATAAAAAGCCATTCCATTAAGACAACTGATCTACTTAAAGCAACAAGATAACATATGTTTTTTTAATAATCCCGGTTAGATCACTTTGTATTAAGACAGGATGAGGTTAAATCTGCATTTACGCAAGAAGCGAGTCTTATCCTCTATAAAACTATTTAGCTTTGGCATAATGTTTTCCTATTTTGGAGCTACGTTTTATTCCCTTCCGTAATCATGCGAATACACTTGGATTATTGAGCGCGTCTTTCCCTTGATTCGAGGCGGTTTTCTTCGAATCCGTCACGACAAAACCCTAACACGCTAAATTTCGATTCCGTGTGTTAGTTAGGTGTGCCAGAGGTTAATAATTTGAAGTTTATTTAAATGTGCGTCGCTTAAGTTTTAATTCACATCCCTCTACGTTTCATCAGTGTCAGGCTGAATTAGTAAACCAAAAAACATTAGTTTTCATTAGTTAAAGTTATAGGGTATTTTGCAAAAAAAAAACGTGTTTTGTCTTGCTTTTCTTATAGCGTTGTCGCAATACATGTAAACCTTTCCATGTCAGATTCAGTTTCATGTTCGTTTTTTTTCTGCATTCGCGAACATCGGCTGTAACCGAGGATTAACGATGACGTCTTTCCATCCACCTTTTGTAACTTATTCTAAATAGGGATTTTGACAGAAATACTTTCACAGGAAATGGGATTTGAACAAAATAATTATGCAACAAAGCATGCACTGAAAAGCACGAATGAAAAAGGACTAGGGATAACTATTCTTCGTTTGCAAGGCTTACGTCATCGCCGCCATGTTGGGTATTTATATAACAAAATGTTTCTCATTAGCATCCTTTGTATGTTAGCCGGACTACTCATCATTGATAAATCATAATATTTTTGCTCACCATCCTTCAAACCTTATCGATAACTAGCCCGCGAAACAACCTAAAGGGTTTTCAAAGGCATGGCACGGCTACTGTTAACTCACTGATTGACCAAATTGGATTGAATTGTAGCACCTTATCTTTTGAGGGACGAAAACCGGAAAACCGAACAAAACGTAACAGTTTTTATTTTTTATTTTTTTATTTTTTTTACAAAACACCCTATAACTTGGATTAAACTCTAGATTAAACTTGAATGAAAATGTAAATGAATGAAAAAACACAAATCATGGGAGAAAACCTAACAAACTCTATTCACATGTGATGACGGGTCTGGGAATCGAACCGGAGACTCCGTATCACAAGTTATACTGGCTTCTTGAATTAGTATTATCCTATATTCATTTCTTACCACTTCTATCGACAACTCCTCCGTGCAGTATTCTTGCGACAATGATATTACCAGTGTCTGGTTCACGTAAAACTGTGGCTCCCTGCAGAAGGGAAAAAAACTTGGATTAACTCTTTGTTTCTGAATGTTATTTGAATTATTCCCGGAAGGCGAAGTGCATGGTTGTCGGTAAATATTCACCGATAATTACCGAGACTGAGGCGAATATATAATTTTTTTAGTATAATTTTAGTATCAATATCAGAGAAAAGCCGATTTTTTAAATTTTAATAATTGCTTTAGTATTTTTAACACTAATAAATGAAGCCATGGAAAAAGTTTTTTGTTCAAATTTCATTTATCTCTGCAAGTGGCACAAATCGATCAAAGAGCGTGCGTGCTTGCGTTATATTTACCTGTAGGTGAACATAGCAGCATAAGACGTTAGTGCTAAAAATTAGTATTAGTCTAACGCGTTTAGTGCGAGCACTCTAACTGAACAATATACTTACTAAAGGATCATTTCCACTCTTTATCAAAGTGATAAACTTGACAGGCCCTCCTGTACCATAAGCATCCATCAATACTGGTGTAGAATGAATGTATGGAGACGAATCTTCGGGGTTTTTAGAGGGAATGTCATCAGCAGCAACTCGATCATGTGCTAAGAACATAGCCTTAAATCGAAAACAAAAAGAGAAAGGAATGCTTTCCCATACATTTCATACCACCTGTCATTCTCTAGAGTATCATTTCTTTGTTTAACGGTTGCGCATGAGAAGACACGTCAAACAAAAAAAAAATTTTCAAAAGAATGACACGTGATCATGAACTGAAATATCTGAAGGGAAAATATTGCGCCCAAGCTAAATAAGACCTTTTTAGCTTGAGCAAAAGAGAAATTAAAAGAAGAGAAGAAAAATTAGGAGGTCAAGAAAAAGAAGAAGAAGTTCATGAACGGGAAGAAGAAGAAAGTTGAAATTCCATTTTTTTCTACAAAGAATTAGTAGACAAATATCCTTCCTCATTTTAAAGTCCAGTACGCACACGTTTGCCTGAATGTGGTAAATATATACAATCATAGTATACAGCCGTTTCTTCAAAAAAAAAATTAAACAAAAAAACAAAAAAACCCGGAATACTATGGAATGATGCATACTAAGTAGTGAATTTCAAGACCGAAATGCATTTTGGGAGTTATGTAATATTGACTAGAGTAAAATAAATAATGAATATTTTGTTTGTGCATTCCGTCCAAAACAATATATTATCTACACTATAGAGAGCTATTCAGTATTCGACTTTTCTTGAATTATATCAAATTGAGCTGATCCTCAAAGTATATGAAGCAACTTATGCAGCTGCAAACCGTTGAAAGACGGCAGAAAAGAGTCTTGGACGGGATTTGAACCCGTGCCCTGGCGATTCCGGTCCTATGCTCAAATATGAGACTTCAAGGACACGTCAGTTAGGTTTTTTTTCTTTTTCTTTTTTTTTTTTTTTTTTTTTTTTTTTTTTTTTTTTTTTTTTTTAATTAGCTGTGTGTTAGACGATAAAAAAACAAAAAAAAACAAACAAAAAAGGAGTCGTTTGTCAACGAAACTATTAGTGTTTCCTGATTTCCGTTAAGTAACTAGGGGGTCCATGGCAGTAGGAAACAAACGACCACGCAAGAAACAACAAATGACAATATCCTAAATTGAAATCCCAGCACGTTCTAGCAATTAATCGGTAATGTTCGCTAAGGAATGAGTTCTAAAAATAGCAACAACGGAATCGCAATAAAATGTAATGAGGGTAAATAAGGAAAGCCGCTTGAAGCCCAATATTAATTTTTTATCGTTATATCATTCGATTGATGTCGGTTAACATGACTGAAAATCTAAGTTGTTTAATAGTCCCCTGCACAGTTCCCTTCGCCATCTTGAATGGTATCCGTGCCTTTGCCTCGAAGCGAGACGAACGGCGTGAGCTTTCAATGATAGAGACCTTTTTTAACACCTTGGAAAATTATTCACGTCTCTATCATTGGAAGCTCACCTTTCGTCTCGCTTCGATGCAAAGGCATACGCACGGCTACCTTTCGAGATGGCGCGGGAAACTGTGAAGGGGACTATAGTATGTGTGTTATTACGTACTGAGTGGTATATGAAAAAAAATAGTAAACCGGGTCAGACAGTAAGTTTATTTTCATACTAGCTTTAATTTCTTTAACGGTTCTAGTGTTAGCACAAATATTTTCTGTTTGGTACCCCGCGTCCTATTTTCTACACCCATCTTTTTCTATTCTCGTTTGAAAACTTTATTCTCAGAAGTTTTTAAGTCTACCTCGAGTTCCAAAATTAGAAATACGGAACAACAGTGGCACTCAAATGGCTTTTCCCAGACAGTTGAAAGCGATAAAAGTAACCGTTATCCAATCGCACCAGTGCAATGCGATTCCTACTCACACAAAATTCGCTCTAATGATCAGAACTAAAGTACTTCCACTTAGGCAGATATATAAATGCCAATCAACTGAGATATCAGTTAAGTGACTTTAATGGACTTTTCTTTTACCTTGAAATGAGGGCTGTCCAGAATATTCTTCAGTTCGTTAATATCTTTGTTCTCATCTTCGTCGCAACGCTCATCAAGCTCTTCACAAACCTGCTTGAAATAAGACAATTTTATTTAATTAAAGATTTACTGAATGAAAAGAGAGAAATTAAAGAAGGAAAGAAAGAAAGGAAGAAAGTTGCAGTTACAACAACTATGATACTAAGAATTATACACTGAACAATATATTCAAAAGATTGATGAATAACACAAACCATTATATATATACAGCCATATGCTTTGACCCTTTATATATACATACAAGTACTATATCAAAAGTATATGAAAAATATGCGATATCGTCCCTGATGTTTTTTCAGATAGCCCTAGTTATAGACAACTTGAAAAAAATATCAGCGATGATATTACATATTTTTTTAATATATATATTTGAATATACTTGTATGTATGTACAAAAAGATCGTAAATTTTGCATTATGCTGTATATTATATATATATATTAATTTATAATTTTTGCTAATTTATAAACCATATTTAAATGAATTAGTGTCTATATAACATTTTGGTACAAATAAAGAACCCAAATAACGGTTTCCGTGTTCTCATTGAAAAAAATTCTTCCCGCCTATTACTGAGCAAACACCAATCAGTAATCAAAGAAATCGCTATAAGTCGTTCTTCCAGTAAATGATAAGTTTCTTAATCAAGTTCCTTTTCCTAACCCTTAGATTAGTCTGTAATCATAAAACACAGAGGTAATTTGGAACTCGAAACCAGTTTATTCCACACTGTTCATCGATCTGTGTGTATTTTCAATACCATAGGATAAAATAGTTATACAATGTGTTCTCTTGGACATAATGAATATAGCACTGTTCTAGCTTGAAGGCTCGATCGTGTCAAGAGAAAATGAACTGCGAGAGAAGGAATCCCTGCACACTATCATAAGCAGTCCTTGGTGCTATTTGTGAAGTTATTCAGTGATGTTATTTTAAAAATTACTTGTTTTTCTAAGCCGTTTACTCCGATTCCTCTCAAGAAAAAAGTGAGCAAACAGCGTAGAGAGCACGCAGTATCAGAAAATTGACGGTGGCAAATGTGATTCTAAAAAAAGCTTCAAACGGTGCCTAGTACCTATGATGGTCACAAGCATGAATACGAGAGATTTCTTCTCTTAGTTTATTTTCTTAGTTTATGTGGTAGCATGCATAGCCACCATTTTGGTTAACTTTGACAAAAGATTTGGTTTTAGTGTCTTTTGTCATGTCAACCAATATCGCCGCCACCGACATATCTTTTCCTTTTATTCTCATAGGAACTAAAAGTTTGACGCACGTACTCACCTCTTGAAGAAGATCTGAGGCATTCCTGTTAACCGGCTCCGTTTTGATTGATTCCGATATGGTGACTGCACTATGAACCTATGAAAAGCAAGACTTAATTTGATTGGTTATACCTGATGTATCAGCCGCGACCCGCAGAACACTATAATTCCGCGGGCCAAATGGCGTAACAGCAGCAGTTGCAGCAGAAGTAGTTATATAGTCGTAGCAGCAGTATCAATAGCAGCAGCAACAGTGCTAGCAGCAACAGTGCTAGCAGCTGCAGTAACAGTCTGTAAGAGTAGCAGCAGAAGTAGCCTTATCAGTATCATAGAAAAGAATATGAGAAATTTGTCACCTTTCTGTCCAGCTGAGCGATAAACGCGGCGTGCAAAGCATGATTGGACAAAATGACCGGCCCCATAAAGCTTAAAGGAACAAAGGAAACATGGCGGTAAAGTGAAATTGTTTTTTTTCTTCCTTTCCATATTTCTGCTTCTTGTAGGCATGTATACTATATTTCATAGGTGTATGAGAGTACTGTACTGCGGCTGTAATGTAACAAATTGAGCTGATCTCATACTCAAGTAAATATTTCTTATCGGGCCGATAAACCCACCTAATGTGTCCTTGAAGCCTCGTATGAGACTTGGTAGCTCAGTGCTTAGAGCATGGAACCGGAATCGCCAGGGCACGGGTTCAAAACTCAGAATTTTTTCTGTTTCTTTCAATTTGCAGCTGCATAAGTTGATTCATATACTGTGAGGATCAGCTCAATTCGATATGCTATATTTTAGTCAAAAGAAAACAGAAAAATACGCAAAACTTGGGTTACAGTACGACCTGGGAATAAGGGCCGGCGGCAAAACAGCTAAAAGCGCTGTGATTGGCTAAAACAAAATGCACCGCTCAGCTTTTTTCTTAAGTTTAAATATTCCGTTTTTTTTAAAAAAATTCACCATTTGGTTCCTGAGTTATAATTTTTTAAATTAATTTTTTTCATAATGGCATAGCAAGGGTTCTGATGTACTAGCAACTACGTCTTACGTTTTTTTTTTCGTGTTCATTATGATATTTGGTTTATGGTCTTTTTATAGTTGATAATTGTGAGTGTATGTGAAATCACAGAACACTTTCCAGCCTCCTTAAAATAAAGCTAACCAAAGATACACACCTGCAACTGATGACAAACGAACTAAATACCTTAAAAAGGGTCTGAAATTCCTGGCTGTTGAAGTAGTTGTTCAAGAACATGAAGTCGTCTTGTTTGTTGTCCAGTTGACTTCGTATCTTCTCGAGACACGAGATCAATCGCTGGAAAGCTAAGCACAGAAAATACTTGTTAATAATACTCAATTTGTTGTTTTCAGATACTATTCATCCGTCTCTCTCTCTCTCTCTTTCTCTCTATTTAGCAATCATACGCCGAAGGCGAAGTGAATATCGGGAAATATTTACCGAGACGCGAGTCTTCGAGCGGCGAGGAAAATATTCTCTATATTCACTGAGCCTGAGCCTGACTTGTGTATAGAGTAACTTATTTTTATATACAATAATTCAATAAAAACAAACAAACAGAAACTTTTAGTTTGCGTGACAAATTCACGCAAAACCTTTAGCAAAACTTTTAGGCCATACTTCGTTGCCTTTTTAGTATTGATAGGAATGGCATTTACTTTCATTTTTTCAATTTCCTCATCGGAAATTGTAGCAAAACGATTGCCGGCAGATGCCATTTTGTTGCCGACTCAATATACCGAGATTCAGAGGTGAATATCGTACAATATTCACCTCCAATTAACCAATGAGCGCGCGCGTTCTTAGGAAGTACACAAGTTGGTGTATATGCTAAATATATATATATATATATATATATATATATATATATATATATATATATATACACAAAAGTATATCAAAAGTATATTAGAAATTATGGGATACCATCTTTGATATTTTTTTAAGAAAGCCTAGTGATAGGCAACCCGGAAAAATATCAGCCATGATTTCTTTGAAATCAATTCATATCTATGAAGAAAAGAGCCTTGGCAATGGCCAGGACAGATGACAAACCTTTCCTCGTGCGACAAAGTTGTAATATGAAAATTCCAACACGTATTTGCTAACTATTAATCCATCAAAACCAATTTAAAGACTTAGAATTAATAAAATCAAACCAGGATACTTCAGGCCCTTAGGTATGCTTGTCATTAGCTTTTATCTCTTTATTCCGGCGACTAGGCAGACCAAATCCTGTATAATATTATCTTTAAAGCGTAAAAAAACATCTCGTGTATTTTTCTTCGTAAAGAGATCGCCTATAGAACGAAACCTGTTTGTTTTCGTAAAAAATGCAGTTATAATAGACGATTTTGTTGCTGACTCAAAATAAAGGGTTTTGAATGAGGCTAGCTAGGTGACGATTCTTGACAAGTTTCTCTTGGGACAGCGCGCCATTCATTATGGCAGATGGCCAAATTTATCTAACGTTTCCGCAACTACGTTCACTAAGCATACTTTTGAATAATCAGTTCGTGCAAACATCATATTTACCTAGATCTACCATTTCGGGATAATTTTGTTTACCGTAGGTCGCCATGGTTTGCTATGTAGGTCTTACAGACGCAGAGGTATTATGCCATAATGTCATCTCTATTTTTCTGCTCAACTTTTTATATCAAACTTTGAAAAAACAACCGCTTTCTCCCTGTATGGCCGAGATGTGGGCTGTCAAATACCAGAGATTAAAATGGCTATTCGTCTAAGTTTCGCCAGACTTGTTTTACAGACGCGGACTAGGTATTACGCCATGTTTAAATGTCATCTCTATTTATCTGCTCGACTTTGTATATCAAACTTTGGAAAAACAACCTTTCTCTTCATACGGGATGTGGGCTGTCGAATACCAGAGACTAAAATAGCTTTTCGTCTAAATTTAGTAAGAGCAGTTTTCTTCTGAAAAGCGGTTGAAAGTTTAAGCTTTATTCGTTTACCAACAGCAGCTTTCGATTTTATGATTCTTCTAGTCTCCAGACGAAAGAATACTTGCTTTCAACCTCTTATTTTCTTTTCTGTCGTCTATATTTTTCTTGAGGAATACGTTTCTTCAGCTTTATGGGGCAGTTTAGCGTGTAGTTTTGAGTAATAAACCCTCACGAGTTTGCGATATAACTAAATGATTTGAAATGAATAATTGAACACTATTATTAGGCTTTGGCTGGTTTATTTTCGCTGTCAAACCCCGATTGTCACTAGAACCATTCATTTACGAGCTCTTTTTTCCTATGTCAGCTGCTCTTTTGTCACTAGTGATAGACATGAGGAATAAACGATTTTTCCATTATCAGCGACGGTCTATTATTCCTTACGCCTTGATATTCTATTGAATATTTGACGTAAGTATAGTAGTTTAGTTTCGTACAGATAGAGAAAGAGCCTCTGAGATCCTGAACCATTAAGGAAAATGTGTATAATTCGGCATTTTTTATGCTATAAATTTTCACTCCAAACTCTCAAGTAAAACGAGACAACATGCATGTGGACTACTCAACTAAAATATCTAAATTATAATTCACAGCGTCTATTTTTTTTTTTTTTTTTGTTCAGGTCGCTGCTGTTAATGGCCTACTGCTCTAAAATCGGTTTAATTCTTCAGTTACCGGTTATATTTTTCTGACAAACAACTTCGTAGAATAGCCTTAGGACTGATCCTTTAGGTACGAAGCTTTTATATATATATATATATTTTTTTCTTTTTACTAACTAAAGTTTTCTAAAATTCATCAGTTTGAATTTAATTAATTCAGGAAAAACTTAGAGGGATAAATAAAGATTTGGCAGATGGTTCGATTCTATTATAGAAAATCATAGTTCCAGCCATAAATATCATGTTTAATCATTGCGCATACGATCGCGGGTTTCTAATTAATTTGTATGTAACATTCGGACGTGAACCAATTACGATCATTCTCGTTCGGTAAAATGAAATATTTAACGTACGAGCGCCATAACTAAATAACATGGAGTTTTGCCTACGGTCATGCCGAGACATAAACACTTTTTGTTTTAATTTACTGGCTGATATTAGGACGAAACCAAAGTCCGCAAATTGACAAGTGGTTGAAATAGAAAGCCTAGTGAACTGGGAGCTCTGTGTTTTTTTCAAGAACATATAGAGAAGACTGAACTATTTACGTATTCAACGATGTCAATACTTATCCCTCGGTAAACTTGCCTTGACAAGCCAACAGCAAGATTTTCTAGGTTATTTTCAATCGTTGGATTCTACCATGGCGAACGGAGGCAGCTTTGAGACTCGGTTGATCAGTGATTTTGGATATATGGGAATTAAATTCAAACAAAGGGCCGGGAAGGTTGTTAAGCGGTGAAAAACATATGTACTTTCATATGTTAGTGTAGGATCGAGCTAAACAGCTCATATAAAGTCCCTCAGTACTTACAAGGATAAGAAGCAGCCATTATGACGATAACGTTAGGATCAATTCATTGAAGTTTCTCCTTGAAAATATAAATCCTAGAAGATTTGACAAGAATTTTTTCCCGCATCTCCGTGAGCGTCTAGTTGTTCGTGGTAGTTATGTGACGTCGAGGCGACTACCAAAACAGCGTGTAAATGAACAGTCGCATTCCATCGCCAGCAAAAACAAACGGAGAGAAAGCTTCTGAAAAGACTGGAGTTTTAAAGCAAACAAATTCAAACTAACTGATTTGTCCGTGTCGCTTTGTGCACATTGTTTTCCTATGACAGTGTGTTTACATTAAAGTGCCCAAAGATTATGCAAAACATTGCAATCTAGTTAATCTGAGGGCAATTGATTTTAATCTCTTCGTCAAGTGATTTAGTTTTTCTTTCTAATAAAGCAATTAAACTTAGAGGAAAAAAAAGCTTTTAGAAATTTGACTGTTAATAATGTCCCACTGTGTGCAGTTGATGGATCATGGGAAAACGGGTTTCGGCGTTCGCGGCCTGCTGGCGTCTTACGTTAAGTGATTGAAAGCTTTTTAAAATCCCTTTCAAATGAAAACTTTCTCGAAACACGCAATGAATTATTGTTTTTTGTTTGTATTTTTGTTTGTTTTTTTGCCAGTTTTATTATTATTTTGCTCAATGCTTTCTATTGACCGTTCTTTCGACAGTGCGTTAGCCGGGAAGATGTTGTATTCTGAGGAGAAAAATGTTGAAGATATAAAGTATGTCGAACTGAGAGACACATCGCGATTTACGTCTGATAACATTGATTTGTTCCTCTTTTGACGAATGATTAAGTTGCTTAGTTAAAAGCGTTTCTTCGTGAACTGATGTCTAATGGTAAGCACCTTTTACAAAGAGATTCCAAACAGATCAGTTAAAAATGACTGATCGACGTTGTTTTTAGTCGCACTGAACTTGGCCCAACGCATTTCTAAATGAATCGCCTTTCTAAATGAATCTAAAAGAACTCCTAGCCATTTCGTAATTGACGTCGTTTGCAAAATTGCAGTTTTAGTATATATATATATATATATAAAACAACTAATAGTTATTGCGGCGTAAAAACATATGCTAAATAAGCGGCACTAATAGCCGCTAAGTGAGACAATTAATATGGCATAAAATTAGACGATTATATAATAGATCGGCACGGAAAAAAAGAACTTGCTGGTAAATTTGAAAAATTTTAAAAAGAGTTTGAGAAATCTTGATAAATAAAAAATTAAAACGGCGCGCCGATTGAAAATCACACAAAAAGCAGCGATTCCTATGGGCAGTTTGTGACGTCACTACTACCCGCTACAAGAATTCCAAGCTTGCTAAGAGCACTAGATCTTGCGCAGTTATTAGGCCCTGGCTAAACAAAGAAACGTTTCCAGAAACATGTTTCCCTAAATGTTTCCTAAGGTGGCAAAACTGTCAGGAAACGTCGGGAAACAATGTTTCCATGAGTCTTGGAAACATGAAATTTTTCTGCCGCACAGCAAAAACATTTTTTGCGTCTTGGAAGCAAAATTTGTCGCACGCAGCAATGTTTCGCATGTGGCTAAACTGGGAAACATCGAGGAAACATGCGCGCAGTAAACATGTTTCTGGCAAAATGTTTCCTCGTTTAGCCAGGGCCTTAGTTGTTCAGTATCGGCAGTAATCATCTTTCTGTCCTCAGTATTTTGTTTTAAAACGTGTCAGCTATAAAATTAGCATAAAGTTTTACAATTTTCTGTTCTTGTCTATTTCCTGGTCTAAACTTGATTGTAAACTTATATGGATGCAAATATAGTTGTATGCGTAAGGGAGGTTTTGCTTTCTTCCATATTGTTATCTAATGGTTTATGGTCCGCTATGACTTTGAAATGCTTTGGAGTATCGCTATAAGCTGCTATACCCATTATGTTCGCAACCCCATACACTTATTTCAATAAAGTTAGTCACCTGAAAAGCAACAAAGCTGAGACCGACAAGGATGATGGGTATAATATACATTTTACATGTTTCAACCGCTTGATAACTGTTGATGGACTTGAGATCTTCTACCAGTTACAAGTTAACCTCCTCTGAGCATCCTCAACTGCTGCAGTTTGTGTCAAAAGCTTTACTTGTTGGATATAAAACATTTTCCCATGATTCTCAGGGATCACAGCTTTCTAGGTTTTGGTGACAAACTTTATTGAAATAAGTATATACCATAAGCCTACCAAAGGACGTGTCTGCTACGTGTCTGGGGTACTGGGTTCTATTACGTTGCCCGGCGTTATTAGTTGTAATTAGTTAGTGTCCTACTTGCATGGGCAAATGCGTTTTCATTCTGTACTACAATTGTACCGAGTCCTAATGAGCTGCCGTCTTGGGGTCGAATTATTCAAGAGAGCATAAATAAGATGTAAATTCTCGGTTGGGCTATTTTTAGTAACTGCAGTTTAAATTTCGCCTTACCCTACTCCCGTGCGTCATTAACTTGCACGCGCGCGCTCTTTCCGTTTCGCTTTGTGATCAAAACAGAAGTTTCCCTTTCTTATTTATGCTCTCTTGAATTACTTCATTACTGGATCTGTTGTTGAAGCTTCTGTAGAAACGCTGACTCTCCTTGGTTGTGAGACCAAGTCAGGAGTGTATATTGTTTCAATAGGCCCAGTAGTGGTTCTGTGTTAGTTGCATACATACCTTGAAAAATTCGTGCATTATCATTTGTCATGCCTAGATCAGAGAGATTGTTAAACCTACTTTATATCTTAAGGAAACCATTACTGATCGTTTCCACACTTTAGTGACTAATGCGCACGCGATTAAATTCAATAAATTTTCCTATATTTATTATTAAATTTGTACATTATTAATTTTCTATATTTCTTATTGATTAATTATTAGTGACTGACCTTGCCTGTAATTTAGCTTTAAAATGCTGCAAGAGGTTGAATAAACAAAGTATTGTAAGTCATTAGATCGCATGCAGTGAAACCACGAACAAATAAAATCGAAATTGATACTGAAAAATAGTTATATCCAGTGACTAATAGTGGTTATTTATCAATTGACGCTGTTTTCTTTGTTATTCACAAGGCTTTATCATTGTCATAACTCTTATAACAAATGCGAGGTCAATAATATATAGTTATTAACCCAGTTAATAACTATATATTGACCTCGCATTTATAATGAGCAATTCAGTTCAATTCGTCAGCCTCGATCATGCAGGTTATTATTTTTCAAATATCTTTTAAAATTTATTTTCGTTATTCTTAAGTCAAATATATAAATATTTGATAGAAAGCCTTCTCAATCGATGAATAAAATACTTTTAAGTATTTAATTAAAATTACCTCGAACGTCGGGAATAGGCCTATACATGTACAGTATATGGCTTATTGCCTCCGTTCTCGGTAATTAACTCTTACATATCACTCATCCAGAGCAGTTCATAACACAAAGACACATACACAAGAAACCATTATTGATAATCACAAAAAAAAAAAAAAAAAAAAATCCAAAATTACTCAATAGCATGTCAAATTATTTATGTTATTCATGTTTTGGGATCAGCTTCTCTTTGAACTGCAATTTTCAAATGTTCTGATATTGCACTGATAGGATTGGACTGGTAGGAAGGATGCTTTAACACTTGTTTAAAATGCTCAATGTCAGCATTTCTGAAAAAGAAATATTTCATACAAAATCTTCAAAATTTTATAACATCTCTAAGGGATGAGAAGGAAGAATTGGATTCAAGTCCATACAACAGTGTTACTAAATGCCTGGATCTTGTGCACTAGCTAGCTAGAGATCCTGAGATATAGTGGACACTGGATACATGGAGTCAGTACAGAAGAGGGGATATGTTCGAGTACCTTGTAGGTTTCATAATTTATACACATAGTGTTTACTTTTAATTTTGTGGGATAATGCAGCTGATGAGAGACATGTTGATCTTACTGCTTAAGTGCACAAAAATGCCCAACACGTACAGAAGACTCACATCAAATAGAGGGACAAATATGGAGACTTGTAAAACTTACTGTTGTTTTTGTCTGGTCGCCCTTGATAACTTGTTTTTCTTTGAATTTTCCTGGTTTGTATTACTGATAAAAATTAGGAATTTTTTGTTAACTGTAAAAACTCTTATCATCACGTTGATAACACTAATGTCAATAATTAATGAGTTTCATATTTTCATTTCAATGGCAGGCATGTTTTTATTTTTCGATTGTCGATTTTAGCAATGATGTCATTTCTATGTCACTATTTGAGAAGAACATTAAAATTATTAAATTTAACTTATTGTACCCCTGCTATATTTAAGACTAATTATACACTATATATTAAAAGTTAGTTTGTATCGGATGATGTGCCGTCCCTTCAAAACCAATAAGCATAATCCCTGATCAACCACCATGACTTAAATATTGAATTTTTCATGTTGGCCATTCTCTCCTGTCGTGGCAGGCGTTAGCCATTTTCCTCCCTCTATGATAAATAAACAAATACTCCAAATTCCAATTTTATCATGGAGCAAATACTAGATTATCAGCTATAAATTTGTGGTTGCGTACTGTTGTAAATAAAAGAGGAGCTATTTATTTCATTTTTTAATGTGGTTGAATTGAAACACCACCATACAGTATGAGAAACCCATATCTTACCATGGAAATCTTACAGTACAACTCAGATCAAAATTATACTGTTGCCTTTAGTGGACAGAGCATAACTACCCAGGGAAAACCCTGAAAGCAAGGGAGGGAACCAATGAACTCAATTAATGAGTGTCAGATCTGGGAGTCAAATCCAAGACCATAGCTGCTGTAAGATGAGTACAAGCAATGGCTTTTACCTTAATATTAATTAGAGATTACTTCTATTAGATAATAACATTTCTAATGGATCCAGGGGGCGTCCTGGGGTGCACCGGACACCCCCCTAATGCTGTAATTACCCTTGGTGTTTTTGAGGCAAAAAAATAAAAACATTTACGATGCATACTATCTGTATGCATTTCTTCATTTTTCTTCATTCTTCATTGGATCTATACCCCTGCTCTAAATGTGATAATTTTGGGTTCCATCAGCATGTAGCAGTATGTGCATGATAACAGTGACCAGAAATGAAAGCTTACCTATTCTCCTTGGAAGTCTTTGGAAGAGCTATTGTAGGTAAAGCAGACAGCAGTGGCTCCATATCCCCTACGATGACTGTTTGTGCTCTTTTCTCTGCCCTTTTAATACTTTCCTCCACAGCTCTGGTTCCATGAAGTTCTAAAAAAAGTATTTTTGTCTACGTTGTAATGAGAAAATCACTATAGAAATTATCACCTAGGAGAGGTTTGCATTTTGGAATACAAAATTGAATACATAAATGTATATATTTCAAAACCTTGTCATTTTCAATATTAATAATCAAAAAGCTTAGTAGGACATGAAATTATATTTGCCTATATTAATATAATATTAGTATGATATTATTATATTTTAGTAAAAATATGCAGGGGATTATAGAAAATCTCGCATGCTGATTGATCAAGAAATTCACACGATATTAAATCACCTCGAG
The DNA here is from genome assembly GCF_029948245.1 of Actinia tenebrosa. NCBI lineage: Eukaryota > Metazoa > Cnidaria > Anthozoa > Actiniaria > Actiniidae > Actinia > Actinia tenebrosa. The sequence goes on along the minus strand of NW_028292581.1, from coordinate 11,025,330 downwards.
CGAAAATCCAAAATGGCAGCCAGCCGCTTTGTTCCTGTTACCGGAAAAAATTGCCTTTTATCTTCTTTTTTTTCTTTTTTTGAAATAATCACATGTGTATTTATACTAAAACAATTATTTGCCTCAGGCTCAGTGATTACTGGGGAATATTTACCTCGCCGCTTGAAGACTCACGTCTTGGTAAATATTCCCTGATAATCACTTTGCCTTCAGTGAATAATTGTTAAATATTAGTAGGGCATAAAATTATATTGCCATGACAGGCAAACTTTTCAAACTGTGAATAAAAAAAAATTTTTAAAGTATAATTTTAGACTTAAATATAGAGTTTTACATGTTACTGATTGGTTGAGCAGGCAGTGATTCTGAGATGATAATCACTGCTTGAGTGGTGATGGTGAGGTTTCCCAATGTTTGCATGCCAGATCTGAAGTATAATACTAAAATTTGTGTTTTCTCTGATATTCACGTCTAAAATTATAATAAAACAATTATTCACCTCAGGCTCAGTGATTACAGAGAATATTTACTTTGCTGCTCTAAGACTCACTGCTTTGTAAATATTCACATATAATCGCTTTGCCTTATGGCGAATAATTGTTAAAAAGTTCATGTGGCATGTCAGCATTTTAGAAAGTTGTGAAAAGCCCGTAAAGAGGAATATCGATTAACCTACTCTTTAGAAATCTTTCATGTCTTTCCTTCCTTTTGTCTTTTTTAGAGGCTGTTGTGTTCTTGGTTGTTGATACATCTTTGGTTGTTTCTTTGTCATTGAAGAGACAACTTGTTGGAAAAATTGATGGTAAAGATGACTGGAAAAAGGGAATACAGAGTTTTTGATCAATTAAAGAAATTACTCTTTGCAAACTGAATAACATTATTTTCAAAGCATCAAAATTTTCTATACCCAGTGTTTAATACCCCATACACAAGTCCAATATTTCATTCGTAACTAAATCTGCAATACCAATCTAGCCTTACTCTAGATAGTATACGAGCCATTTTAGATATATTCCTTAGTAAATTATCTTGATCTAAGCTTATATATGTCAAGAGGCTATTGCATTAATTTTTTAACCTCCCCCAAGCCCCCCACCCTTCCCCAGTTGAGGACCGCGGAATTCTTCGGGGGTCGAGGGTGTTTTTGAAATGGAATAATTTCTTGAGGGGTGTTTTTGTGATGGAATTCTTCAGGGGTCAGGGATGTTTTTGTGCTGGAATTCTTCGGGGGTCAGGGTCGTTTTTGTGTTTGTGTGGTGCTGGGTTGAGGATCCTGATTTCACATGTATTCTTCAGGAGTAAGTCATGAATAGCAGGGACTTCCACATTATGGTCTTCATGTCTCAAGGAATTTATCAGGGAATTTATCAGGGGGCTCATACAAACTTAGGTCCTCGACGTGGGGGGGATATTTATGCAATAGCCCAAGTAAGATCGAAGACACCAACAAAGAAAGGTCCAAGACACATGTGTTAAAAACCCAGTCTCAACGATACCAAGGTGCCTAATAATTCTATAGGTTATAAGTTAAGGTTATATAATTACCTCATTTGCTTTCATAGGATCTATAGTTTGCTTTTCGTCTGGGAATCGTACTGCTTTTTGGTGCAATTTTTGCCTCACTTTCTTAACTTTTCCCATGTTGATGTTATAATAATCGCGACTGCAGGTGTTCCATGTGACCTAGCCTTCCACAGGTAGCCCATTGCAAGTTCTAAAAGAATGGGGAATGAGCCTGTCCCAGGTTGAGAAAAATACTGGGTGGAGTTGACATTACAGTTCTTTATGATGGGGCTGTTTTAGAGAAAGAATTAATAGACGCACTGTAATGCCAACTCGACCCAGGAACTGCTATTACGTACATCATGCCATCGAGCATATGCTAATGAACCGAGCGGGTAGCTGATGGGGCCGGTTAAGCTTGCATGTATAGATATCGAAAATGAATATTTAATATGGAAAGGAAGATAAACAAAAGGAATATGGATGACCAGAAAAAATACCAAGAAAATATTCTTAAATGGAACCGGCAATGCAAGTCGACCAAGAAAAACTCGATATCAGTACAAAATGAATATACTACTACTATATGATGCCATACTCCCGGCCCAAAACCGCCTGACAAAGCTGAGGTATAGTCGTCTTGGGACTTCGGACCTGACAACAATAAACTCATAAGCCGATATTCAGAATGTTGTAGGCCGAAGACATCAGGGGAGAGAATCAGCCGATCCTCCTGAGAAGGTACACACAGTAAATCCTTTCCAAGGGCGGATCCAGGGTTTTTTGAAGGGGGGGGGGTCTCAGGGGTAAATTTTGTGGGCAAAGGAATCCCAGTCGCATTTTTACCACAGGACGCCCATTTGACCTCAGGAATGACAGGGGGGTCGCGACCCCCCCGACCCTCCCCCTGGATCCGCCCTTGCTTTCTATTCTTCCATGCACCTGCATTTGAAGCGGAAAACTTGTATCTTGTCTACTGGGATGCATTGTTATCAGGGTTAATGCTGTGCAAATCGCAATTTTACCTAGTGACCCGGGTTTTTTGTTCTCTGTCTTTGTAGTCGTGGTTATAATTTGTTATTTCTGTTGTTGTTGTTTGTTATTTGGTTCGTTAATATTTTTTTAGTTTACCTAGACCAGTGATATAGTAGCAATTATGCCGATGCTTTTTTCAGTCAACAATGACCGTCGATTAAAAAAAAAAAAGAATTTAAAAAACAAAATAGTTATAAGTTATTGCGATTTTGAGCCGCCAATACGGGTTTATATTGGCGGTTGGTTGGAAGATTTGGCTCTAGTAGCGAGGTGTGACACCAAACCTGTTCATATCGGAGTACCTGTGGATTTGGCGGGAACTTTCCCGCCAAAATTGAACGCACGCACGCGTACCAAGACATGAATTCAAAGAAGCTTTTTACCCCGTATATTAAGATTATTCTTCAAGCTAAAGTGGATAATCGTCATGAAAAGAAACATTTCATTTTTAGGGCAAGCATTATCTTTTGCTTTTGATTTGTATACGTATTTTTCTTGGATTTCCCAAGAATAAGAATTCGTTGCTGTTTAGTTTGATTACATTTACGTTTTGGATATCAGCTGAAAAATAGAATTATAAATTTCTATGGATCAGCGAGATTTTAAACTAAACTATAGCAAATGAAGGAGATTTATAATCAAATTCATTATTATATCGGCTTCGTAATTACCTATTCAACTACTATTCTCCCGTTTTGATTACAGCTAATGAACAGTATTGTTAATTGTATTTTAAAAGGAATTTCCCTTCATATCAAACTCTAATGTGTATGTCGTCGCTAGTGAAGTGTCAATGGTGGAGTTGTCCATGTAAAATGATATTACTAGCGTACGGAGCAAAATAATAACTATTGACGATAGTAAGTGAAGTTACCTCCATGAAATATTAATTGATTGTTCTTTCATTCAGTTGAGTTGAAGATGTTTGAAAATTTTAAAAACTTTGTGCAGCTCCTCGGCCTCGTTCATCACTCGTCTTTGTATAGCGCATGCTCGCCAGTGGGTGGGGGAGGGGAAGAGTGTTTGGAAGGTGGGGGAGTGGTTGTTTTCACGGCTTTGGTGTAAGTCATGCGACTTGCATGATTGATTTCCCATTTTGCATAATTTATGAATTTAGTTCGGCAATTGTTTAAAACGGCGTTTGCCGCAAAGTCGCTCCAGAGTCGTAATGTCCGACTTGGCTTGTCGAACTTATGCTGTACTCGAACCTATTCAATAGAGTCGTTCTCAATTGCAGCAAACGTCGTACTAGACATGAACCTATTTCAAATGCAATAGGTTCGACTAAATTAAGCTCATGGTTAGTTCGACGTTTGCCCTGGAACTGGAACTGGTCTACACTGACCTCACGGTAGATCAGTGTGTACTCGGACTCAATCAGGATCCATTCCACTCAATAATAAAGTAAATAATAAAAGTTTTTAAAACTATTTTCGTCAAGTAAATTGTACTAATTAAGATAGTATTGTTTTATTTTACACAGGTGTGCAGAACTGAAATTCAGTCCAAATAACAGAAAGTAGAAAACAAACCCAAAACACCTGCTTTTTGCGCTTCTCTTTTTCAGTTTCTTAGCTCCTGAACAAAGACTGAGAGGTGAACCGTCCCGACCGTCATCTCAGAGTCGAATATGGGATTTTACTTTTTTAATTGGGCCTATACTATTAGCAACGCTATAGTAATGGGAAAAGCAACATTCCTTTTAACAGTAAGTAGAATTTTCGGGTTATTTTTGTTAACAGGATTAGAAAGCTAAAGTCGAATCGTAATATCAATTTTAACGAAATTAACGAATATTTTCCTTGAGTAGTTATTGATATGTTAAATGTTTCAAAATTTATCATCGCTGTTAACTTTACCTAAACTGAAAAAAAATTCATTTAAAAGCCAAGCATTATTTAACGATTTTGAAAAATAACAGTTTATCACAATTTTCAGTCTTAGTTCCAATACTAACAAACTCTGTATTAGTTTAGTATATTGCAAGAAATCACCTTTAAATGATTTTGAAAAACATTCAGATTTGGATTCAACCTTGACGTTCTTACCACCTCTAAGCGGTTAAAATTGAAATATAGACCCATAAGGAAGTCCCCAAGCAACTAATCGATCAAAGAGAATATGATCGAGATATATATATAGTATTTTTCGCAAATTTTGTTTTGTGTTTCACATACTACGAAGACTTCTTATACAACCTTAAGCAACAAAACAACAAAACATTTATTCGATTTTTTTCCATGCTTTTAAGTTAGTTGTGTTGCTGATGAAACTGAATTATCTATATAAGTTAATGTGAGCTCTGCTCAGTTTTGGACATCATGCCTCTTTTTTTCACTTTTTCATGCTTTCTCATCTTTCATTCTTCCTATATATATTTTTCCTATCTGATATTGAGAGGTAGTCACAATAAATCCACTCAATTTTGCCATACGAAACCTCGAATATTCGTTTCTAGATCTCCAGAATCTTTTGTTTTTAAAATATCTACCCCAATCTTTGTTACGTGAAACCAGAGTAAAGGTCGAAATGGAATAAAACGTTGCTATGTTTCAAAATTAAAAAATATCCAGTGCCTAATTTACTTTGGCGGATAAGATATTCATGACATGATAAGACTGACGTAACGTAGATACGCAGTAAAAATACATAACAAATATATTTGATTTATATTTTTAAAAAAATAGACAATAAGTGAGATCGATAAATGGTAAAAAAATGAGAAACGCCATTGGAAAATCACTCATAGTAAAAGTAAACATTTTCGCAATAATGGAGCCATTCTGAGTAAAGGAATTTACAATTCTACCATTTATTTGAAGTAGTTGCATCTACTTTGGAAAAAGCAGGTGTCAGAGAAAAGGTCTTGATAAAAATAGCGAATAGTTCTCAAGAGTCACTGAAGTAAAACCAAAACAAAAATTAACTAAATTAAAAAACTCTAATAACCGAGATATTAAGCAGGGATCGATTCTAAGCCATTTTCTAGCCTTCGAGTTTTCATATGAATTCAAATTCCTTTATAATTTAGCAAATGCTGCTGTTCGTTGAAGCCGGCCCTGAAAGTTTAGAATTTCCAAACGTTTAATTCGGTGCGACATGAGTTCGTCGATTGCTATAGCTAAACGGCAAATAAGGGAAAACAATCAGCGTAGCTATAATTTTGTTATTTCTTTCCTCGCATTGAATAAAAATAGCCATTCTAATATACTTAACATTTAATTACATATTTCGCAGGTAACATTGGCAACTGCGCTCCATGCTGTGCAAGGCCTTAACGACAATATTCTTAGTAAGTTAAACATTCACTGTCATTGGTAGTTTTATTTTTTTGTTCTTGTTTTTGTTTTTTTCTTTTGGCGGTTTTCTTTCTTTCTTTCTTTCTTTCTTTTTTTTTTTTTTTTTTTTTTTTTTTTTTCCTGTTTTTTTTTTTCTTTTGGCCGTTTTTCCTTGCCGGACAACTACAGGACATTCCCATTAATGCGCTTTCGGCCTTCAATTACGTCTCACCGAAAACGCATTAATCCCTTGCATCAACCCACCGGCTGGAAAGTGTTTTTTCCGCACAAAAACAATCGCAAAAACCCTGCAAATGTGATCGAAAATGACGCATTATCATAATCTGTGCGATGCAAACACAGACGTGTCGTTGTGAGTACCGCGTCAGCGTTTTTCATAAGCCTCTGCTACATTAATGCGATAGTCCTCCGTTTTCAATTTCCCACTCTGGAAAGCGATTTCAAATGCATGTGTTTTCGAAATATCTCAGCTTTTTTAATCGTTAAGACTGTCAGCGATCGAAAAGGTATTCGTTTTCAAACGAAAACGCATTAGTGTAGAGGGGGCAGCATTAAGGTATCAGGAGAGGATTTGTTCCTCTATAGACCCTATCCGCAGCTAAGGAAAGCACGGGTGGCGTATATAGCGGTGAGAGCGCTCGCCTCTTATCAATTCGACCCGGGTTCGAATCCCGCCGGGTTTCTTGTTGTATGTGAGTAGAGTTTCTAGTTGGTCCTCGCCTGTGCTTCGAGGATTTTTCTCCGGGTTCTCCGGTTTTCCTCCCTCCACAAAAATCAACTCCTATAATTTCCAATTCCATCACGGAACGAGAGCAGCAGGTTTGTTAGCCTCTGAGGTTTTTTTCTTATGCGCGCTACTTCAAAATGTTCACAGACTTTACAGAATTTTCATAAAAGCAAAATAATCGAAGATAAGTAATCGCAGTTGTCGAAAATTCGTATTTAAAATTCTCAAAAACACAAAAACGTTATTGGGTTCGAACTGACAATTTACCGCACTACATTTGGCAGGATTTTTCAGGATTAGAATCAGTTTCCGCTATGTCAGTCATAAATACATTAGCATACTAAGTAGACAATGAAATTCAACACGTTGTCTCAGGTTTTTGATATCTTTTTTAGATCGAGCGCAATCACAATGGCGTTCAATCCGCATATTTGAGTTTTCGATGGTTGTGATCACAAAACAAACAATATCTCTTGAATAAGATGATGAAATTGACGCACTGAGATGATGAAATTGGCGCACTAGTTTCGCGAAGCGAGCGAGAATAAATTAAAATTGTCCAAAATTCGCTCTGAATAGACCATTTCACGGATCCCGTTACTCAACCTCAGCCTCGTCAGCGTGTAATATATTCTTTAGGAATTGCCTACAACCTGTGAAAATTTTTTTAAAGTGTTTCAATTGCTCGTTGATGCGTAAATTTCTTTCATTACTGCGGACTGTAGTCAAATTCTAAAGAATAATTACACGCTGACGAGGCTGAGGCCCCGTTCACACGTATCCGCAAATTTTTGTGTCCGCAATTTTTTTTTTTTTGCGGATACGGGTTGCGTCCACACGTGTCCGCAAATTTTACGAAATCGGATACGTGTGGACGGTGAAAACGATTCGAATACGCTGCGTGTGGACGCAAACATTTTCGTATCCGCAAAAAATAATTTGCGGATACAAAAGTTTCCGGATACGTGTGGACGGGGCCTGAGGCTGAGTAACGGGATCCGTGAAATGGCCTATTATTAGTTTGGTTCCACCTATAATCATTTTTAGACGTAGAACGATAGGTGTTCAAATCCCATCCTATTTAATTCCTTTAGAAAACGCAGGACAATCGTTGCTAATCACTTAACAAAAGACTGCACTGAAAGATATAAATGACACACACCTTTCCACAGATAGCAAATATAATGCATTGTGCTACAAACTTGGATAAAAATAGCAGAGAATTTTTGATCATATTGATATTATCAAAAGGTGGAATTTGGATGGTTGATTCAGCAGGTAGCATGTTTCTCTTTGGGATGGGGTTGTTGTAAAATGGGACTAATCATGCGTGTCGTCGTCCATGTTAAGATAAGTATTCATTAGAATTCTAAAATTCTCAACTATTTTAACAAAAATTGTAGCTTCTATACAAACGTCTCTTGGACGATAAAAACATCAGCTTATAGTATAATTCGTACAGAAGCTAAACCACGAAGATTTATCAACTGAATCAAGCTTAGAAATAAACTAGGAGGTATAAACATATGATATTGCTTAGTATCAACCAGCTGAATGAGTTCGATGAAGGGCCTCCGTCGTTCCCTTCCTTCTTCTCACAAATTCTCATACAATCTACAATCTTCGCCACAAAAATGAATCAGTTGAGAATTTTCGATCTTGTCGTAAAAAATAGAATTGTCCGTATAAAATATTACCTAAATTAGCTTACCCCCCCTCCCCCCTACGTACCACAATGTTGGTTCCAGTGGGTACTGACGACTTCCTCTCGCCAGAACAAACATGATTTTGGGGAGAGGGGATCTTTGTAAGGGAACATACATGCGCTTTATATCAATAATAATATCCTAACGACCTTCTAAAATTCTCAACTAGTTTTCTTAAATATTGTAGCTCATCAAATCTTATAAATAAGGATTCTTTTTTCTTTTTTTTCAGAGGTAGCGACTGCAGTTGATCATAAGGCCATCGACTGGGTTTTTCCTAATGATAATGGAAACCCACCATTCGCTGAGATATCCATGGTGGACCTATCAGACTTACGAGCGCTGACAGCATGTTTCTGGTTTAACACCACAGCACTCAACAAATATCATGTTCATCTAGATTGGGAAGTCGCTTCTATTAAGAATATTCATGTCGCGTCTTCTTCTGTTGGTGCAACCAACGAGCTCTTGGTTTACATTAGAGGGGAGGAAAGGTAAATCGATGTGCATTTCAAAATTTACAACGCTTAAATAAAAATATAGAGATTATGACGTTAGCAATATAAATAAAAAGATTAAAAGAATACGCGTGTCTGTGTGACTGTTGAACTAGCTAAAGTTGTCGTGTCAACAGCCACCCATGCGCAACAGTTAACGAATCCTAGTCAACCACAATGCACTGCGTGCCTATATTATTGTTTGCATAGTTCGCCTACATCATTTTCAAAGCTCTTCCGATCTCTTGTGTAGGCAATATTTTTACAAATTCTCTATGGGAAAGTCCTCGAATTTCCAAATTTTCATTTATTTCATTCCCCAGCAATTAGGTTGAATTTTTCAGAGATTTTCTTTGTGAAATTAGGACTTTTTTAGTTGTCCAAGGGTAACCATATTGTACACGTCGAAACTCTACCTTAGATTCGTTGTCAAAATTTATGAACTCTCACGAAAAGTATAACATGACTATCTATCATTATATCATGATGGTCGTAAAACATCTAGCTGGTATGATAGATTATAAGGCCGATGGAAATGACTTCACTGCCTTGGAGAGAAATTGGCGCTCTGGGTAGCATTCAATTGTTTCAGGCGCTCAGTGCATTGTAATTGACTAGGATTCTTTAAACAAAGAAATGATACTCTAGGGAATGACAAGTGGTCTAAAACAAGAAAATTCGTCCATTCTAGTAATAGTTTCAATTTGTGATTAACCTCAGAAAATTCATTGCATCGAAACCTTTACACGACGGAGTATGGCACTATGTATGTACTTCGTGGGATGGTCTTAAGGGTGACGTGAACGCTTATCTGGATGGTGAGCCTCAAAGCAGTTCTGAAAACTTTCCGTCAATCGTGACCACACTATCTTCATCAGGGAAACTTATTATCGGCAAAGAGTCATCCCTCGAAAGTGGTTTCGCGCGAAACTTTACAGGCCAAATGAGTCGAATTAACCTATGGAATAACGTTGTGAACAAAAGCGTATTAGAACGAATGTCCAAATCGTGCCAGGATAGTGAACAAGGCAGTAAGATACCGTGGTCTAGGCTTATTAAAGAGGCAAAGTTGTCAAATGTATTGGTTCGAAACTCGACCTGTCCCATTGCTAAAGGTAAGGACAAAATTAGATAAATCTCATTGTTTTATTTAAGTTTTATTTTCTTGCAAAAACTGAACGTGTTACAGCATTTCTTTCGGCCAATAAACCATCAGTTCACAGTCTCGTGGCACAACTTTTAATTAGCCTCAAAGTCAAGCTCAATCAAGTTCTCGCACGCGTTGGAAACCAAATTCATTTCCCCATTCTTGTTATTAAGTTATCAAAGCCAGATTTCATGCTGGATGATCAAGATAAGTTGGGGTTTTGTGTTAATTTGCGCATGCATTCCAGTATCATTTGCATCAAGAGAGTACGAAGCACGTCACTGTACTCTCTCGTCTGAATGTTGTAAAAAAATATATGCCAAGATTTACCCATCACTCAAGTAATCGTCAATATTTCAACATCACACCTACTTGATCAAAAGCTGAGAGCAAAAGGAAAAATCTTTAACCTCTTTTATCTATCCCTTCGAAACAAGCTAAGAGGATTTTGTTGCATTATTCATATATTAAATTTTCTTCTATAAATATAATTCCTAGTCCCTCCCCCACTCCCCATCCCCTTCCATCCATTCCCTCTAACAGTTTAGAACCCGCCACGACTCAAAATCTCTCGTCAACCTAAATGGGACTATTACGCGTACCATGCTTCCAAGCATTGCATTGTCTGTTA